>NC_064600.1:22861365-23061365 GCF_943734735.2 Anopheles gambiae | reverse complement strand
TTCTTTCCCCTTGAAGACTTTATCTTTTACATAGATTTCTTGCCCTACTTCTAAATGCGGAGGTACTTGCCTTAGTTTATTATGAGTTTTTAGTTGCTTGATTTTAGCTTGTTTCAATTGTACAATTACCTCATCATATATCCTATTTCTAACTTCGTCAATTTCTTCAACGGATGCTGGATTTTGAGAAATACCTAAAAGGATTTCTTTTGGAGTTTTCTTAGTTACACTATGTATAGTGTCGTTGTATTTTCCTACTACTATCGCCTTTAGTTGAGTAGTTAGGTTGCAGACGTTTTTGTATGCGATACATTTCGGTAATCGTAGAATGGAAGCGTTCTACTTGACCATTAACCTCAGATTTATTGCTTGGTGTGATGTAAGCTGTTATATTAAGGTCTAGCATTATCCCTCGAATTTCTGCTGATAGAAACGATTTCTCGTTATCCGTTACTACAATAGATGGGATTATATATGATGTAATTGTTTGTTCGAAAGCTTTTCGAATATGAATCGTTTGTTTTGATTTACTGGGGATCATTCTTCCAAATTTCGAAAATTTATCAACTCTTGAAAGAAAGCTTTCCCCGTCTATCTGGTATAGGTCCAAGTGCAAAATCTCAAAAGGATGGTTTGGTATAGGGGTTTCCTGCAATTGTACTTTCAATGGGCGCCTATCATATTTGCATGTATTGCACGCATCGCAAACTTTAATGAAATTTCTAATTTTTTGTGTAATTTTGGGAAAATAAAATTTCCTCAAAATTTTACGTTTGTTTTCCTCTATGCCTCGATGGGCCCTTTCGTGTTCAACTTGTATAATGTTTTCTTGTTCTTCTGTGTTCGTAATATCCTTCAAAATATTTTGCGTGAAACGTATCTTATACATTTTTGTGCTTGAATATTCTTTGAAGATATTTTGAAATTTTCCTAGGATTTCTTCTGAACAATTCAAACCGGTTAATTTATTAGGAATGAAGTATTTCCTAATAATATCCGTAAGAGACTGTTCTGTAAAATTGTGCATTCTAATTATTACTTTTTTGAACCCGGGAAAAGGATAGGAAACTAGAATATCCTCATTAGCATCCTTCTCTAACACTATTTGAAGCTTGAAAGCGTTAAGAGGAGCTTCTGTACATTCAATCATGTCTGAGCTGTCTTCTTCAGCAGAATGCTGAGTTGACGTTAGGCTAAATATCTGAACGCGACTTAGCGCGTCAGCAACCACGTTATTTTTACCAGGTGTATGCACCATTTCGTAGTCGTGTTCCTCTAAGTAAGATTTCCAGCGCTTTAGTTTGGTATTGACGTTTTTTGACGATAGTGAAAATGTTAGAGGCTGATGGTCTGTTATGATTTTAAACTTTTGACCGTAGATGTAGTTACGAAAAACTTTCAGCGACCAATAAATTGCTAACATCTCTTTTTCAGTCGCTGAAAAATTTTCTTCTCTTTTGTTAAGCGTTCGCGAGGCAAAATGTATTGGTTTATCCTTCCCCACTTCCCCCCTTCACCTTGACTGAGCACGGCGCCTATGGCGTAGTTAGAGGCATCAGTTGTTATCAGAAAGGGTTTGTCAAAGTCTGAATACGTAAGAATATCGTTTCCCGATATTACCTGTTTCATACTTTCGAAACATTTTAACTCTTCTGATGTAAGTTCGATTGGTGAAGAATCAGAATTATTTTTTCCTCGTAAATGGTTAGACAAGGGTTTAGTTAGATCAGCATACCCTTTGATAAACCGTCGATAGTAGCCGACCATGCCTAAAAAACTTCTTAATTCCTTTGTGTTAGTTGGTTTTGGCCAGTTTTTTATGGTCAATATCTTAGCTTGGTTAGGTCTTATTCCATCCAACGTAATTATATAACCGAGATATTCCACACTTTGACAAAGAAATTTCGATTTTTGTAGCTGAATTTTAAGATTCGCTTCTTCCAAAGTGGACAAAATTACTTTTAAGTTGTGGATATGTTCGGTTAAATTGCGTCCAAAAACCACAAGATCGTCTATGTAGACATAGCAAATTTTGCCTATGTGTTCACGAAACACATCGTCTATTGCACGTTGGAAAATGGCTGGCGCATTTTTCAAGCCAAATGGCATTCGTAAAAACTCATACTTTCCGCTATTAACAGAGAATGCTGTTTTTTCTATGTCGAGATCATTGACCTTAATTTGATGGAAACTAGAAGCAAGGTCGAGTGTAGTGAAATATTTATTCCCACCTAACTGGTCAAGAATATTTTGTATGTCTGGGATAGGGTATTTTTCGGAGATGGTTTTCTGATTAAGACGCCTATAATCGATCACTAATCGTAACTTTTTCTCTCCGTCAGAACATTCACTGTTTCCTTTTTTTTGAACGACCCAAAGTGGCGAGTTCCAGGCGGATCGTGAAGGACGAATAATACCGTCCGCTAACATCTTTGAAATTTGCTGTTCCACTTCGTTTTTATAAGCGACGGGGTAGGGATAGCTTTTTTGGTACACCGGTGCATCATCTGTGGTTCTTATTCGACATTAGTGGTACACGTCAGCTTTGAGTCTGTATCGTGAAAAGCATGACTGTGTTGGTTAAGAACTGTAACGAGAGATTCTCGCTCTTCTGTTAGGTGTGCGATGTGTGTGTTAGGTTCTACGTCAAGTATCTGATCGATTGTCACACTACTATACTCACGCCACATTTTTTTCGGATAATAGAAATGCAGTGGTATTTTATACTTGCTATTGTCCGGCTTTGTGAGTTCGATCTCTCGGGCACGTGTAATTAAATTGATATTGTGTGCAAATACTATTTCAGTCCCAATTATGCCATCAAAAAAGTCGTGAAAGTTGTACACCACAAATTTATATTTTGTTTCTAGCACTGGAGAGAAAATTTAAAGAAAAACTACTTGCGAAGCACTTCCTATCCCGGCAACACTTTTAAACTGTTTTGTTTTACTTCTAACTGTTTCACTGCCTATCACATTTGCCCACGTCTCCGAAATAATGTTTATATTTGCACCACTATCGACTAGGAGTTTAATAAAACCATGTTCTGTAGGCACTTTAATAAACGGCAACACTAACCCACTGTTTTTTACCTTGGCAGGCTGTTGGTATTGGAGCCTGTCCCAAAAAAAGTTGGGCTACACTGAGCTGCCGTGCTATCATTCTCTTGGTGAGCGTAAGCTTGAGCCGGCCGGTTTTGATAATGCAAATGTTTACGCATCGTACGATCTACTTCCATCGGCTCTTGACGCGTGTGCGTTTCGCTCGGTATTGGTACGTGCGGTTTTTGTTTCGGAGGGAACTTTTGTGTTGGTAGGAAACCTTGTGCCGATGTACCTTTTCGTAATTTTTCGAGCTCTACACAAAGTTCATATGCCTTATTCAAGCTGTCTGGCGTAGCTGTTTTAACTAATATTCCTAAGTCACTATTTAATCCCCTTATACAACTATCTATGGCTTTATCTTTAAAATAATCTAAAAACGCATGGTTAGGAGAATTATACTTAACATTATTTTGAATGTGGTTTGTAATAAATGTAAGAAGTTCGTTCACTCTACCGAAGTATAATTCGATATTTTCATAGTTCTTACGCTTAATTGTAGTAAGTTCGTAATCGAAACTCATCAAATCACGACGATCACTGAACTTCTTCACCAACACTTCTTTGATTGCTGACCAATCAAATCCTACATTACTGGCATGTAAAGCGTCCGATGCCGCACCAATTATTTTTCTATGCACTGTACGTTCTATTATTCCAAATTGCGTCGGGCAATTTGCAAATGCGGAATAGTAGTTGTATATTCCGTCGACATCCTCAACCCAGGTGTTGAGATGTTTCGGGTTACCGTCAAATTCCGGCAACATTTTAAGGATGTCAGGGACCTGTCCCATTTATATGAAGAATTTCATTTCTTCATCTTTTTTCTAACTAGATTCTAACTAGATAGACGTAGATTACAAAAAAAAAAATAATGATCGAACGGTCTTTCACGATGAATAAATTAGTGCACCTATTCGCGCTACAACACCGCAAATCAATAGCTCTAAGGCTGGATGTCGTATTCTCTGGTTGAACAAAGACAGCTATAGGTAGCTTCACTCCAGTACTAGGAGCTTATACGTTTACTAATTTTTTTCTTTTAATTCGGGCGCCAGTTATCGAGTCTAGTCGCTTCTCTTCGGAGGTTGCTTACAGACTGAGTTTATTCTACCAAAAATATCCATTACATATGTGTTTCACGCATACTTCTAATTAGATCTAACACTATCAACGCAATACTACTTAACGCTATATCTAATAACCTATACAAATACTAATAAGATATTTACAACGTGGTAACTTTGATAAACGAGAATCTCTGTCAAAAACGTTATCTGGACGTGGAGGACATGCCCACAGCACGTCCAGGCATTTCTCGATTTTTGTATGACTTCGGTTGAGCTTCGTGTGTTTTGAACAGGCTGTGGACGGTCATGTCCCAATTGACATTTTCGAGCACGAATAATCGGGAATTCGAGCAAATCCCCTTACCCGGCGCTCTAGCACCAATCGAACACGACATCGAACATGAAAAATGTATGGGATTTGACATGTTTGTCTTGTTTGTTTGTTTGTGTCTGACAGTGCACCTCCATATGATTATATGGGTTTGTTCGTGTCGGATGTCGTGTTCGATTGCTGCTAGAGCGCCGCCTTAAACTGGAGCCTTAAACTTCCCTTAAACTGCACCAGTTTAAGGGAATTCAGAAAAAGTCCTTTAAAATCAACTGTGATGCGGCTTTTTCGTTACTTTCTTCTAGATTCGCTCGGAAACGATGTTTTCTATCGTAACAGTTGGTCATGTTCCCATTTTATACTTAAATAATATCTATAGGGGATTTGGGGTTAGATGTGATATGCACTTTTAATTGTCCGAACACTGTATATGTTTGTAAGATGTTGTTAATTCACAAGTTTATTTCACTTTAGAACAGATTGGTCAGAACGCAACTTTTTGGGTCTGAGGTCAAAACGCGACCTGTTGGTATGGGGATCAGAACGCTACTGATCGGGTCAGAGTGCAGAACGCGACTTGTTGGTACGGGGATCAGAACGCTACTGATCGGGTCAGAGTTCAGAACGCGACTGTTTGGTCTGATAAGAATTCTCTCGGTCAGCGCGTTGCGCTCTCTCGTCGAGCAGCGCACGGGGACACGATTAAGTTCCCTCTCTCTCCTTCTCTTTCTCTCGCGCGCACGTATGCTAAACGGAATACGATTTCCTCAACAATATCCATTTTTATAGAATAACGTCACACAAAATTAGCTTTTGTTTTTCATCAAAAACCCAGTGCTATTAGTGAAAAATGAGCTCGCTCATTCTTGGCGCTTTCAACACACTTGATCATACACAAATCCACAATTTCAAGCGTATCGAGTACTAATCGAGCAGATATGGGAAAACAGTTTCGAGCAAATGTCTCTTAGGGTGTCACCTGTCTATCTCTATCATGCGAGAGCTCCAAAAACAACGGTTTGTAAGGACAAGGGTTTCGCTTACCTGTATACACACTTGACGAGTAAAAAAACACTTCCCAACGGTCACCAGCACTAAGAGATCCGCTGTGTTAGAAGCTGATTTGCAAACTGCGTTGGCGAAATAATTCAGCACCCGAAGTAATCCGAAGCCGAAGCGAGCCCGAACGGAAGTCGGCCCGAACCTTCGTTTTAATAGCCCCCTCCCCCTTTTCGCAGATTTTATTTCTGAATCAGCATATCAGCAAGAATCGAAAGAGCTGACGGATTTCGGCAGTATTTTTAACCGAGTTCGTGAAATATTTTTAAGTGTGTAGAACAGAGCGCAGGTATGGCCAAATGTGTGCATGTGTGTACTTGCTCTACTAAAGTCCGGTATCGTACCAGATTTCGTGTGTCGCCAAGTGCGTGCGTGTGTGTTATTGTCACAGCACATTCTTTCAACATTTTTGCAATCTTTCGATTGTGCCACTCGATTTCGTTCTTCGTCTGATTTTGGCAGCACACGAAGGGGTTTCGGTTTCAACTTCCAACAACAATAACCACACGAGGGGGCTGTGGATACTCACGAAGGGAGAATCACTCAAATTAAAGCGAGAGACAGATAGAAAAAGCGAAAGGTCAATGTAAAATATTCGGCTTTTGGCAGCTGGGTACAAACTTAAACGACCCGTTAAACATTGCGAGGGTTGCGAGTGGTATCATCCCAGATAGCAAAGCCGAAGGCCTTTGTATGGGAGCCATCGCGCTGATCAAGGCTCACTTTTTCGCGCGCATAAAGCAAAATATGCGCGAAGGCGAAAAAAACCCGAAAGCGCTTCGTGTCCTCTCTCGTGTTTCTAGTTTTATTCTCTCTCGCATGCCATCACTCTCTCCCAGTTTTTCGGATTGAAATGAGAATTCACTCTCTTGATTTGGTTGCGGCAGTCTAGCTGCTTCACACTCTTTATTCTCTTCTTTTTGCAGTTCCCACAAGAGGATTCACACATGTGTTCTCACATACTTACATACACACACACGGTGGTTGGAAGCCTGGTGCGGCTGTTTCCAATTCTGTCTTTTCTTCTTCCCTCTTCACACCGCGCTAGAGCCCGTGGTGGTGCGCGTGTTCAGCCTGCTTGGTTCAGGAAAGATGTCATCAGATTTGGCGCGCCTCAACCGCGGTGTTGTATGAAGGCTGTTGATGAAAATACACAATTGATAGACACACTTTGTTAAAAAGATTACACTTCATTTAAAGATGTGACAAACTTACCTTTGTGCTTGAGGATCAATTGAAACTTGAACGCCTGTGCACACAGTGTCACACTTTTTAAGTAGTTTGAGGAACAGCTAGCGGTAGCAGCACACATCTGAAACTTGTAATATGCAAAACATATTAGAATAAAATTAGAATTAGAATAAATGTCACATAGCACTAGACACTTAGAAAAGGACACTTACCCAAACAATTAGATGATAAAAATTCGTCCTCCGATGAAGCAGAAAGAACACCGCGGATGGCGCAGTATGGAAAGTGTTTCACGCAGGAAAAATAGTTCACGCAACACACAAACACACACTCTCACATCCACGGTTCAGAGCACACTGAAGTCGCTCTTTGGCTTGGATGGAAAAGAGCAAACACCCTGATGAGTGCGATGGAATAAAATGACGTGTGTTCAACAGGGATGGGTAGAATCCAACACACGAAGTGTGCAGGAGAATTCTCTTCGTGTGGCAAGAGAGAATTGACTAACACCCTGATGAGCGAGAACGCAACAAACTTTGTGGAATGTAGAAATGGGATAGGAATAGTAAGCGAAGGCAGTTTGTGGACATGAGGGGGTTGAAACTGGGAGAAAAAAGCTTCGGTTGCTACTTGGGATCTGCTCGAAATCTTATGGTATTTGAAAACAATAGCCAGCATCGCGAATAAATGAACTCTTTTTAACAGTCGTTTAAAGTTCATTTTGGTTTATCTGAGTTCATTTGTTGTTAATTACTGTTAAAATAAACGATCGTCAAAACAGTTAACGACTGCTCGATATCGCATTTAGGCAAACACTGGGAAAAAAATCGAGCGGTATAATTAAACGACTGTTGATTTACGCTCTTGACAGTCTTTTGTTTAACGGCGGCATAGGACCAGTCGTTAAAATTAACAAATGAACTCAATGCGTTCGCGATGCCAAATTCTAGCAATTTTTAACGACTGTTAATTTTAAACCAATTCTTTCGCGATGCCAGCTAATGTTTGTTTTTTATTAATATATTTTAATTTGCGGTGTTGTTCGTCGAAAAGATCACTTTACCAATTTTTGTGGATTTTTGCAAAACAATATGTCAAAATTCAGGTGTTCCGTTTGCTAAAAATCACACTGTTATACCTGCTCTCGGGGTGCTATAATTATAACTGCCAAAACAAGGGGCGAAAAAAACTTCCTAGGCTCGCATGCTCTTTAATGCGAGGGCTCTGGGGCTGTGAACTTGTATAGCGTGCGAGCCCTCGCACGCCCTCGCAAATCGCTGTCAATTGCATGGCGGGGAACGACCGATCGGGACACAGCGCCGTTTTCGTACTCATTTGTTGTGTCTTACGGCCAAGCTACACGTACCGGACGACATCGGACGATGCCATAAATCCGTTAACGCCAACTGTCAAATCCCATACAAAATCGGCCCGCTGTGATCCGACACGGCCCGGCCCGACGCGAATCTCTTGTCTGCGGTCCTACGTTTTATGGCATCGTCCGATGTCGTCCGGTACGTGTAGCTTGGCCGTTAAGGTTACGCATTTGTTGTGTCTTAAGGTCTTAAGGTCACTTAATACTTTAGCGCCATACTAATGAGACGTACAATAATAAATAAAACATAATTGACACACACAGTAAACACTTTAAAATTTACAAGTGCAGTGGCCGCGAACCAGCCGCACCGAGCGTCCCTGCCGAGAGCTCCTGCTCGATCGGCTCGCTAACACACTCTAATCGTGCGGCGCTCGGCACACAGTAAGCCACAGTAAGCGCTGCTTAGTGTGTTCGACAGTGTGCGTGACACCCTCTCGTCCTCTTGG
Source organism: Anopheles gambiae (assembly GCF_943734735.2). NCBI lineage: Eukaryota > Metazoa > Arthropoda > Insecta > Diptera > Culicidae > Anopheles > Anopheles gambiae. Next base: position 23,052,792 of record NC_064600.1, on the reverse strand, counting down.
ACGTTGACCGGTGGCAGCGCAACTGCCACGACAAGTCCAGGGGTCGGCACGGTTGCCCACAACAGCATTGGTATCGCACACGATCGGAACACTAACACCACATGCGTTATCGATACGTATAACGCAGAAAGACAAACAGGCCTATTATTTTACTCGAATGACATTCGATTCCGTCGGAAGCACTCGAGTCGAGCGGGAAAAACAATGGTATCGTTTTCGCCATTCGAATCGATGAAGGTTTCGTGACATTTTTGTTCTAGTATCTGTGTGTTCGACAGTTGGACGAAGCTACCGGCGGTCGGAGTGAGTGTAAACAAACGGATTTAACACTTCTTTAAAATATTTTTTTCCATCATTTAGTTGAAAATGGAGTAAATGAGAGTGATGAGAGTGTTGATAACCTTATGTTAAACTTAATTACAGGCGGTCACCGAGATACACGGTTAATGGGGACCGAAAACGGCCGCAAGATACTACGTATTTCGAATTTCCGCGTAAGTCGAATCTCGTGATTTCTAGTTAAAATATCTATAATTTTCGTGTAATTTTGCAAGAAGGGGGTGGTTTTAGTCACTTTATCTATATTTTGATATGATTCTGACTTAATATAACAGTTTTAAACCTTTTGAAATAGTTTTTAACATTCGATCAAAACGGAAATTATTCGGCAATTTACAATGGATATGTTAAATCAGTACAATTTGCTCAAAAAAAAGTCAAATTTGGAAAACCGCGTATCTCCGAATCCGCGTATAAGAGGTACCGTGTATCTCGGGGACCGCCTGTACACACGTAGACCATGGCTTAAATAATCTGTGTGGTTAAATTTCCGCGTTCCCGACAGCTTAAGCTTGAGCAGCAACAATAATATAGTATTGTATCTTCGTGTTTTCTTCATGTATTTTTTTCAGGGATATATGGGCATTCGTTTCATTCGTTAAACATGACATGTGTTTTTAGATTATCTTAAATAATTTTAACATTATTTTACTAATATATATTTGTGTTTTCTCTATTTTTTCCAGGGATATATTAGCATTCGTGCTAAATAGAACAACGTTATTGGAAACCAAACATTACCCTGCGGCACTCAACATGTCTTCTCCAAGTGCAGGCAAACGCCGTATGGACACAGATGTCATCAAATTGATAGAAAGTAAACACGAAGTCACTATTCTTGGTGGTTTGAATGAATTTTGTGTAAAATTTTTTGGTCCACGAGGCACGCCATACGAAGGAGGTGTATGGAAAGTACGTGTTCATTTACCAGAACATTACCCGTTTAAATCACCAAGCATCGGATTTATCAACAAAATCTACCACCCAAATATTGACGAAGTATCAGGAACAGTTTGTCTGGACGTTATCAATCAAGCTTGGACAGCCTTATATGATTTGTCCAATATTTTTGAGTCGTTCTTACCCCAACTACTTACGTATCCTAATCCAGTAGACCCTCTGAACGGTGATGCAGCTGCAATGTACCTGCATAAACCTGAAGAATATCGCAAGAAAGTAGCTGATTATGTCAGAAGATACGCTACTGAAGAAGCTCTGCGGGAACAAGATCCAACAGAAAGTTCTGATAGTGAAAGCAGCATGTCTGACTTCAGCGAAGACGAGGCACAGGATATGGAGTTATAACGTCGGCTATCATTACACAGAGCTAGTAGAAGTGTTAGTAATGTAATTTTCCCTAAAAATCAACTATTATTCATGTTTTTGGAATCTGTCACTTGTTAGCTATGCGAGGTACATTACATATTAGCAAGGTTATTATTTTCTCGATCATAATAATTTTTCTGTGAAGATTAGAAATAAAATTTCAAAACTATTCTTTCATAGTAGCGTTCATTAGTTCTTAAATGTAGTTACGTGTGTGAAATACTGAATTAAAAATAGTAAAAAGAGTATATTTCTAACCGGATTTATCGCACTACATTCCAGCTGTTTTCTATGAAAGAAACATTCTCCAATCCGTCATCAAGACGCACTCATGAACAGTACTAAAAGCCGTTTCAAAGCACGATCAAAGCACAATTGCGACTGCAAACACGATTCGACACCCATTTTGATAGGTGCAATTGCGCTCAATTTGGGTGCAATAGTTTTAACCACTATTTGCAATTGAAATATTCTTGGTGAAAAATAAAAAAAAAATCAAATTAAAAATAATGCGTTAAATTAAAAAAAGGATGAAATTGTTTCAATTAATTTATCATCAAATTATGCGTAACAAAAAAAGTTGGTTTTATATTTTACCACACGGTTGCGCTTCGATTGCGCCGACTTGGACAGTTTTGCAACAAACTGGCAGCAGTGGTAGCCTTGCAGATGCAATCGCGTTTGCAATCGCGCTCAATGTGGAACGGCCTTACAGGGTTTCACACTGAATGCTGAATCTGCGGCACATTTCTCGAAACACACTGGTCCGCGCCGAGGACATGCGGTCGAATATTTTTTTACACGGATAACCTTTGTGTACATCAGTCTATTAGAAACACTCAATTATCCTTCTCGTTTTTTTACCAAGGAGCCAAGGTAGGGAGCCAATGTACCGCCAATACACTGGCTGTCACAGTCTGCATGAGCACTGTTGTGTACAGAAACGGTGCAGTGTAACCGCGACTCGATGCCGTCGTGCAACTGACAGGATCCGACGTCTGAATGGCCGTTAAGGGCTTCGGGAGCGATCGGGCTACCGAGGGTCGGCACTCGATCATAGGCCGCGACCCGACACACACAACAGTCTTGTAGCATATATGTTATTGATATTAGAATATAAGTGGTTGATACAGAAGAGCCGCGTGTGTCCTTCATATCGTCAATTGTGCACCAGTCCGAAACACAAAAAGCACAGTAACGATAATGGTAGTAGATTGGTCCAGTTCGCCGCAGCGAACAATCTGGTTGTAGGAAGTACCAAATTTGCGTGGAGGGACATCCACAAAATGATGGGGCGCACCCGGATAGAGAATCCTTCAACCAGATCGACCACGTGTTAATAAGCCGCCGAATATAGTCGAGTCTGTTAAAAGTCAGAACATATCGAGGAGCCAATATCGATTCCGATCACTACTTGGTTGGCTTAGTGATATGTTGTAGAATCGCCTGCCCCCGCGCCAATGCGGAGAAAACACGCAGCCTCGGCTCAACACGGACTCTCTAAGGGACATTACTGTCCAACAGGAATTCAAAGCCGCTTTAGAAGAGTCTCAACTACCAGAAAACAGATATGAAACTACGAGCGAGAGGTGGAACGCTCTAAAAACAAAAATAATAAACTGTGCAAGAAATATACTCCCACCACGTCGTGGCTACACCAAATCTGGCTGTTTCGACGATGAATGCAGACAAGTGACCGAACGTAAGAATACTGCATACCGAGCAATGCAGCAACGGCATAGAACGCGGGCATGCGCAGAGGAATATTCACGGCTCAGACGCGAAGAGAAACGAGTTCACCGCTCCAAGAAGCATGCTTTGGAAGAGCAAAACATGCGGGAACTCGAGCAAACCAGAGAGGCGTACGGACCGACACGAAAGTTTTACCAAGCGATAGCAGGTCACCGAAACAACGTTGTACCTAAGGTAACCTGCTGTCGCCACAAGGATGGAGATCTGGTCAGTAACCAGCCAGAGGTCCTCTCGCGGTGGGCTCAGTACTTTGATGAATTACTCAACGACCAGTTAAACGAACAGCTAGAAGCGCCACTAGCAGATAGTGTCATGCTACTGCCACCTAGCATAGAAGAAACACGAAAGGCTATCCGTCGGCTGAAAAATAACAAGGCACCCGAAACCGACGGAATTGCAGCTGAACTGGTCAAGAATGGAGGTGCACGACTAGAAAACGAGATTCATCAAATAGTTACTGAGGTGTGGGATAGCGAATCGATGCCTTGTGATTGGAATCTCGGCATCATCTACCCCGTATACAAGAAGGGAGACAGGTTGGACTGCAACAACTACAGGGGTATTACAGTGTTGAATACCGCCTATAAAATATTCTCCCTGATCCTTCAGGATCGCCTTGTCCCGCACGTTGAAGAGATAGTAGGAAACTATCAAAGAGGATTCCGAAACGGAAAATCTACCACTGATCAGATCTTGCGGCAGATCTTGGAGAAGATGGCTGAATACAGAAACGACACATACCATCTCTTCATAGACTTCAAAGCCGCATACGATAGCATAGCAAGGGTAAAACTGTACGACGCTATGAGCTCATTTGGAATCCCGGCCAAACTGATAAGGCTAGTTAGAATGACTATGACCAACGTCACATGCCAGGTGAGGGTGGATGGAAAACTCTCAGGACCTTTTGCTACCACCAAAGGTCTGCGCCAGGGAGACGGGATTGCCTGTCTCCTATTCAACTTGGCGCTAGAGAGGGCCATCCGCGATTCGAGGGTGGAGACTACAGGAACCATCTTTTATAAGTCAACCCAGATCCTGGCATACGCTGATGCTTTAGACATCATTGGTCTGCGGCTCTCCTATGTAGCCTACCAAGGGATCGAGCAGGCGGCAGAGAACCTCGGATTGCAGATAAACGAGGCAAAGACCAAACTGATGGTGGCAACATCAGTGGGCCTACCAATAAATAATCAGAATCTACGTAGGCGTGATGTACAGATAGGTGATCGCACTTTTGAAGTCGTCCCAGAATTCACCTATCTTGGGTCAAAGGTCAGCAACGACAACAGTATGGAAGATGAGTTGCGCGCAAGGATGCTGGCTGCCAACCGGTCATTCTACAGCCTGAAAAAGCAGTTCACCTCAAAGAACCTGTCGCGACGGACGAAGCTTGGACTATATAGTACCTATATAGTACCAGTACTCACATACGCCTCTGAGACATGGACACTGTCCAAATCTGACGAAACCCTCTTAGCCACGTTCGAGAGGAGCATGCTCAGAAGGATACTTGGCCCCGTATGTGTGGAAGGACAATGGAGGAGCCGCTGTAATGACGAGCTATTTATTTACATCCGTTATTTACTTACTTACTTATCCGGCGCTACAACCGCTTTGCGGTCTTGGCCTGCCTCAGGAGTGTCCGAAAACGCTCACTGTCTCGCGCCTTCGTCTGCCTGTCCGTTATCCCGGCCTTAATGGCGGACGCCTCCACGCCATCTTGCCACCTCAATTTGGGCCTACCACGCCTCCTCTGTCCTTGTGGACGGTCTAAAACGACTTTACGGGCTGGGTCGTTCGTTTCCATGCGTACAACATGGCCAGCCCACCGGAACCTGGCGAGCTTTATACGCTGTACGACAGTGAGGTCGCCGTACATCTCGTATAGCTGTTCAATATAACGGCTCCTCCATTGTCCTTCCACACATACGGGGCCAAGTATCCTTCTGAGCATGCTCCTCTCGAACGTGGCTAAGAGGGTTTCGTCAGATTTGGATAGTGTCTATGTCTCAGAGGCGTATGTGAGTACCGGAACTATATAGGTACTATATAGTCCCAGCTTCGTCCGTCGCGACAGGTTCTTTGATTTGAACTAATTTTTCAGGCTATAGAATGACCGGTTGGCAGCCAGCATTTTTGGGCGCAACTCAGCTTCCATGCTATTGTCGTTGCTGACCTTTGACCCCAAATAGGTGAATTCTCGGACGACTTCAAAAGTGCGTTCACCTATCTGTACATCACGCCTACGTAGATTCTGATTATTTATTGGTAGGCCCGCTGATGTTGCCACCATCAGTTTGGTCTTTGCCTCGTTTATCTGCAATCCGAGGTTCTCTGCCGCCTGCTCGATCCCTTGGTAGGCTACATAGGAGAGCCGCAGACCAATGATGTCTATATCATCAGCGTATGCCAGGATCTGGGTTGACTTATAGAAGATGGTTCCCGTAGTCTCCACCCTCGAGTCACGGATGGCCCTCTCTAGCGCCAAGTTGATAAGGAGACAGGCAAGCCCGTCCCCCTGGCGCAGACCCTTGGTGGTAGCAAAAGGTCCTGAGAGTTTTCCATCCACCCTCACCTGGCATGTGACGTTGGTCATAGTCATTCTAACTAGCCTTATCAGTTTGGCCGGGATTCCAAATGAGCTCATAGCGTCGTACAGTTTTACCCTGGCTATGCTATCGTATGCGGCTTTGAAGTCTATGAAGAGATGGTATGTGTCGTGTTTGTATTCATTCATCGTCTCGAAGATCTGCCGCATGGTGAAGATCTGATCAGTGGTTGATTTTCCGTTTCGGAATCCTCTTTGATAGTTTCCGACTATCTCTTCGACGTGCGGGACTGAAGGATCCTGAAGGATCAGGGATAATATTTTAAAGGCGGTATTAAACACCGTAATACATATGTGGAAATGAAATGAAATGAAATGAAATGAAATGAAATACATATGTAGTTGTTGCAGTCCAACCTATCTTCTTTCTTGTATATGGCACCTAGTCGTGCACCTCCATTCTTCACCAGTTTAGCTGTAATTCCGTCGGTTCCGGGAGCTTTGTTATTTTGGTGCCAGCCGACGGATAGCCTTTCGTGTTTCTTCTATGCTAGGAGCTAGGTTCTAGGAGTAGGGATCGAGAGCAGCAAGGAAAATAAATATATATCATAGATTTGAATAATGCAAGTAACAGACATTTAATGATAATCAAATAATCAGATAAGAACATAAAAATATAAGTTTATTAAGTAAAAACATTAAAACAGTTAAGATAGAATAGCGATTAACAAAAAGTATCGGCGCATTCAAAATAAAAATCAGGCTAATCGCAGAGAGAGTTAGATAGCGAGAGGCGATACATCCATTCGTAAGGAAGTTTCCAAATAGGAGGCTTTTCGATGAGAAGTGAGAGGTGGTCAGTCTTGTGATTGATCTTAGCGAGGATGGACGCAACTACTCGATTGGATGAAATAAAAAGTTGTTATTAATAAAATAAATATTTCGGAAATCACGACACTAGGTTTTATGTCTTAAGGATTTGACTTAATACTTTATTGCCACATTAATGAGACGTAGAATAATTGTATTTCTTCGAGGCGTTTACAAAACCTTTTTTGGCTCGATCAGACGATTGATCCGGTCCGTTGCCAATGCGCTGGCAGTACCACCTTTTAAAGACGAGGAAAAAAAGAACTTCCGACACTGACACACCGATCTTTTCAGTTTGAGATCTAAATAGCAAGTTTTTATTAACAATTAAAAAAATCCTTATAATCTATTTTACATTCTAGGTTAACCCGATTGTTCGGGATACGCTTTACGCTTATCTTTTGCCTAGATCGCTTATCTCGTTCTTTTTCCGCAAGGACCTAGGATGAAAGTTTCCTCCCGTCTTATCCTTCGTTTCGCATGGAATTTTTTACCGCGATCTTTTTTTGGCTCGTTTGGCCTGTTTTATTGCTTTAGCCTATCTAATGTTCGCCGTGTGCGGGCGTGGGTTGTTTATGTTATTCGCCGTGAATGGATGCATGGATCGCGCATCCTTTCGTGTGCTTGTGTTAGTTTCATTCGTGTTGCCTTTTTTTCATCACATTATTGAAACATTTACATAACTTTACACGATTTCACGCATTTACATACATAATATTAAAATGAAATAAAATCATTTACATACTCCATGAAATGGAGCGATCATCGACGCAAACGTTGAAGTGGCCGAATATCTGCGTAGATCCTTTTGTACACGTTGAGTACTGTAAAAAAGGTACGAAATGAAGCAGCGCGATGTACATACAGGGTTTCCCACGATTTATTGGTTGGTTCCCATCAATTTTTGGTGGGTTCCCATATTTTTTTGGTGCGTTCCCATGATTTTTTGGTCGTTTCCCAGAATTTGTTGGTCCAATTGTATTGATATCCAATCGGAAAATGCCAATAAATTGTGAGAACGAATAAAAAATCTATGAGAAACGATAAAAAAAATCGTGGGAACGCACCAAAAAATCATGGGAACTGATCAATAAATCGTGGGAAACCCTGTAACATGCATTACGAATCATTCGCGCAGCTTTATTTCAATTCGCACTTGAACACTTGAACACTTTGCAAAATCATAACACCAAGCTGTCGTGATCGATGGACATTTTTCTTCACTTTTATGTATTTTTTTTTTCACTTTTATTAAACTTTTTTCTTTATTTCCTCGCTTTCAACCTCCCCACAACCTTACTTCAATTGATCAACCACAAGACTGACGTCCGTCTTCCCCAACTTCCTTTACTTTCCAGTTTCGCCCGGCCTGTCTTGCGCTTGACGCTCTTTCGTCCTTTCAAGCAAATTGCTTGATTAAATATTTTCTTAAGGGTAATTCAAGTTTTGTTTTGAATATTATTATTAACCGTTCCTATCAGTATTAATCCTTCTCATTCAACTGATATATTAGTTTATCGCCTGCTTCCTTTTTTAGTATCCTGACACAGTAGTATCCTGTTTAGTATCCTGTTTAGTAGGCTGACACATGTGCGGCTGCTCGCTGCGAATCCTTGAGCTGTAGCAACCCAGGCTGCAAATGACAGCCCGAAAGACCAATACATCTTAATTATAATACATGGTTGACGAGTTCACTTGCTTTTAATGCATATTTGTTGACTATTTGGAATGAAATATTAAAGAAAATATTGAAATTTTGATTTGCTATTATTAATAAACACGTTTCGTCTCAATTCGGCTCGAATTGCCCAAGTGATGGATATAGTTCGAAAAGTGAGTTCCTGTAACCTACCTAAAGACGCTAGAACCCTACTAAAAATCAATCGAAATATTTCGGCTGATATCCTGACGGTAGAAGGTGGTCAGTACTGGTATTACGAAGTGCAGAAATGTCTCACGAACAAGCTAAGGTACATTCATGAAAATGCTTCTGTCTTACTTTTCATAAACAAACTAATTAATGTCTGTTTGCAGTAATACATCTCTGAATTCGGACACCACACTCTTGCTTAATGTATCCATCGATGGTTTTCCGATATTTAAAAGCAACAATTTACAATTCTGTCCGATTTTGATAAATATTCATAACATGCCAGAAATTCCTGTTATGATTGTTTCAATTTCCAGCGGAACAAAGAAACCTAGCATCGAACATTTTTTAAAGCAGTTCATCGAAGAAATAAACCTATTAACTAACAATGGGGTACAAATCAACGACGTGAGAGTTGATGTTGTGGTACGCGCCATAATTGCCGATTCACCGTGCTGGTGATCGAAATTTTCTATGGATTTCTATTGACAATTGGATTGTCATTAACATACCAGATATTGTCGTTATTTCAGCAAATGAAAATTTTTTTAAACCCAAATTTATCAAACAACAAGCCGTGTATTTTATATGGGAGCGGGAGAGAACCGTGGTACCCGTTCCCGCCCCCATTTTTAAGCCTAGGAAATCTTCCATCGGCTTGACTCTAGGTTTTTACGCACACCATGATAAAAATTACCCGCTCTTTGTCCGTAGGGGTAATACATAATTGCAATAAACCTCATACCATTGGAAGTTCCACTAGGGCCGGCACCGTCATCTATCTGGTTTTTATGTTCCAAATGATCACGGAGGCGATACAAGTAAGAATTATATTTGATCCGCTTCGAGAAACTTTTATTCATAGTGATTTCCACGAAAACAACGACGAAAAAACTATTTTTAATCACAAATCGCTTCAATTACAAGATATGGCTTCAACAATGGCTCGCTATCAATTTGTGTGCGATATGACATCTGAAAGTAAACAATCGGCTGCGGTCAAAATACCACCATGAAGAAGATGAAGCTTTCAGAAGAAGAAACACGATCAATGTTTGCCACAGCGTGTTGTTTTGTACAGATTGCCAAATCTAAAGAAATTCGAGCTCAAAAAAGAAAGGCAAATCAAATTTTAAATATTTTCTTTAATATTTCATTCCAAATAGTCAACAAAAATGCATTAAAAGCAAGTGAACTCGTCAACCATGTATTAGTCTTTCGGGCTGTCATTTGCAGCCTGGGATGGTAGCAAGAATGAGAGCACATAGAGGAACTTTCGGTGCAGCAGTGTAAGCGAGACACCGATATCAGCATAGCGCTGCGAGCAGATCAAACTGAGCGCACTGACGGAAAGTAAACGCACACATTTACACATTTGTATCTGTAGTTAGCCGGTCTCGTAGTACAGTCGTCAACTCATACGACTTAACAACATGCCCGTCATGGGTTGAATCCCCATATAGACCGCGCCGCCATACGTAGGACTGACTATCCTGCTATGGGGGGGAATCAATTAGTCACTGAAAGCCAAGCCCACAAGTGGGTACAGGCCGGCCTTGACCGACATCGGTTGTTGAGCCAAAAGAAGAAGAAGAAGAACCATTGTTTTATCTCAAAATCATCATTTTGGTGCAAAATATTAGTTATTTAACGACTACACATCAATCACGTCCATAATTGGTACAATTAACCCTAGGTGTACCAAATATCGCAGTATGCTATGGATGTGTTGGTTTCGTACAACTTTTATTCACGCACACCGTACAATACCGCTCCGTACAATTGTATTCTCCCGCACTCGCACCGTACAATTCGAAGGATAATTCAGAAGAGAGCGATCGTCCGATCGAACATCTACTTTTATGCGCACCTGCTTTGCTCTCACGCACCTTGCTTTGCTCGGCCCTACGCTTCGTGTACTACGCTTCGTGTACTACGCTTCGTGTGCCATACTTCGTGTGCTACGCTTCGTGCCCTTATCTGTTCTAACGGTTTGTAACGCTTCCGTTATCCTATCGCTACCTTTCTTGCTGACTAACCTTTGAGGTCGGAGTCACGACAGCGATAGATGTGCTGCTGGGGACACGGACTTCCAAGCATATTTATGCCATATTGCCACCAGCGATTACACCACAGATGCTTTGTTGACCACTGTCGTTTTAGTCGTAGCGCGTAGTTTACATGTGAACAACTCGGGTTTCTCATTATTTTCGCAATCTTAAGTGTTAATATGTGTTTTAAGCATCATTTATTTGTAAAGTGTATGAATCAGTAATCAGTGGAATAGTCAGTAGAATGAAATCGAATCAGTTTCACCAAAATAATACAGCCTTGAATGACTTTCATACGAAGAAAGCGAAATCTGAAGCCGCTCGTGTTGGCTTATTGCCAAATGCGCTCTTGTTCTTCCCTGATCGATAGTTAGGGCTAGTCTTGGCCAGAAGTATCTTGGCCAGAAGATAATTGAATGATGGCTACGATTCTTCATTTCAACAAATTCAAACAGACCACCCTGATTTGTGCTTATCTTCGTATCGCGCTGAAACGGTAGTTGGCTTCGGTATAGTTTCCAGGTGATATGAAGAATTGTTAGGTGTGTGTCAAAGTACGGTGTCATCAGAAAGGTGTACGTATTTTTTTAGGATTAGCCCCATCAATTGTGTGATTAATTGAGTGTGGATATCAATAAAACAAGTGATAGAAAACGGATATATTAAATTGTTAATTTTACGTATTTAATGGTGGTTATATACTTATATTGGTGCAGTGAACTTATTATTACTAGATTTCAGTTAAAACAATTTCAAAAAGTAATTTTGGTTTCAATATCCACGAGTTTTAGCATACAGCCACAATTGGTACAGCTATGGCGAATTGCTAGGAACACTATTGCCACAATTGGTACCTTAAGATGCAATTTTAAATTGAAATTTTCTATTATTTCGCTAAACATTGAGTCAAAATAAAAAATACTCTCGTGTTCTACACATTGTAGGCTACAAAAAAATTTAAAGAAGTTTGAAAATTTATCCAATACTTATTTTCACAGGCGTAAAATCGGTATGTTGATGACATATTACAGCCATAATTGGTACACTTACCCTATTCGATAAAAAACCATATAAAAATGAACATGGCCCATAGGCCCCTAGCGCATTTCCATACCACCCCCTACCTTCTATCTTAAACCTTTTCCCTTCTCTTAGGTCCACAAACTTGCTGTGGTCGGTTAGGACCAAGAAAGAAAATTTTAGTTTTTGCATTAAAAAACACACACACTCCACTATCCCAGGTCAGGAATGTGAATACCATTTTTCGTGTGAAACATCTGTCTGCTTTCGGCACACAATCGCAAAGCGGTAGCAGAGGTCCTGTTTACAAGAACAGGACGGTCATCCCAGCCAAGAGAGCACACAATCACATCGATTTAATCGTTTCTCGAATGAAACCTCTACCCATTGAATCACCGTTGACTAAACGACCTTCCTAAGCTTTTTAAAGCGACGCGTGCTTGGTGTCATTTTTACCTGCTAATTTCTCCGGCTACGAGCCGGTGTATTGAAATTTTGTGTAGGGGCCTTTAAATTTTTGTCTGTGTATGATGTGTGCTTGTGGCTGTTATAACGGCTTTTCTTTGGTGGTTATACGTAGAGTGATGTTCTGTATACTGTGGATTGGATTTTAGCAGCAAGTGTCTCCGCGTTTTTTCGGTGAGCTCGTGCACCGACCATCCACACCAAGACATAAAAAAAATGTAAATTTAAGGTTTTGCGTTAAAAGCAGGCACGCTCCACGATCTCAGGCTTGAGATGTGAATACCATTTTTCGCGTGAAAACAGCTGTCTGTTTTCGGCACCATCTGCAAAAAGTATAGGGGCCCCAGACAAGCTCAGGCACGTTTCATCTAAGCCAAATTGAAAAGCGCACACATCGATATCGATGGAGTCGTATCTCGAATGAAACCTCTACCCACTGGAGCACCGTTGCTTGCTTGATGTTAGTCAATTTTTCCTGCTAATTTTACCGGCTACGAACCGGTGTATTTATATTGTGTTTCGGGGCCTTTAAATTTTAGTCTGGGTGTGTTGTAGCGCAGCTTTCTGTGCATTCGATTTTGCAGTAAGAGAAACCACACAGAGTTCAGGAATCTCGTGCACCTGCATCCACACGAAGGTGGATTTAAAAATATCAGGTGGTGGAATCTAGAGCATTTTGACAATTCGTCACTTGACGTAAGATCCCCAGGATTCAAACATTGTTTACACTTTTTTTAAATGGTTTGTTTCATTTTTCTACCACTTTTTCTCTATTAAATATTCTTTAAAAATATATTTTGGGCTTTGGGAGTTCATATTTAACATTAAAACATAGATTTAAGTGTGTTATTTTATTGAATTCCATAAATTAATTGTATAATTTATTGTTTTTCGACATTTTTGAGGATAAAACTATGAAATCATTATTTTTTCAATTTTCATATTAATTCCTCATTATCTACGAGCCGCATGGACAATTTACGTGAGATTAGAACTCTTACTCACATGATTTTAAATTTTGTGCATAAACAAATTATCAAATTTTTTGTTAATATATCTCATTTTTTCGATAAAATCAATAGAAACGCAAAAATGCACGTAGTAACAAAGAAATCTTTTCTATTTGTCATGCTTTGTGTGCGGAAACCATTGGTTAACGGTTTTAAAATGACGTAAAGTCCCTCAACTATGGCGACCCCCGAAAGGCCCTTATCCACTACCTGTTATTTATTTTTTTCCTAAGTAACCGCACCACAGCAGCGCAGTCATATGGTACTCACACGGTCCGAGCAAACCCTTCGACAACACAGACACTCATCATACACTCACCATCTACGATAAGATACGTCATTTCCATACCGGCTACTAACACTTCATTACACCAAGCACCCAGCGATCAAGCGACGCGTATAACCGAGTTTTATCAAAATGTGCGTGGTCTGCGCTCTAAAGCCGATGAGTTCCGTTTATCAGTAATGGAGACTGAATACGATGTATTGGTACTCACTGAAACCTGGCTTGATCCCTCTCCCAAGCGAATGAAAATATCCCTTTTCGACTGTGTTTTCGATTGACATTTCGTGCACGATTTGACAAACGAAACAGTGTACGAGATTCAGACTTTTTTCGGCACTTAACCACAACCGCGTGCAATGGCATATTTGCTACCTTCATTGCACGTCTAGCGTTAGACATTTTGAGGTTAAATTGTTTTTACATTATTGGTGTTTATATGAATGATACGATACCAAAGAATACAACTGATTTAAATGCAAACTAAACATAATAGTCAAAAAGAAAACCACATAACCTGCTTCAACGCTTGGCTTGGCGATCGAAATGGTTCGAATGGAAGAACCACACATACAGTCATATTTTTTTTTTTTATTCAGAAGGAACATACAGTCATATAATGCTTGTCAAATTATGAGAATGTATGAGTTATCGTCCGAAAATTTCCGCTTGGGCTATTCCCACCTCTCTCTTGTTTGGAGATGAGTATCGTGTTTACCGTTGCGACCGAGCTACCACCAATAGCTCTCACTCTCGCGGGGGTGGTGTTCTAATTGCATGCAGTGTTTCCCTATCGTCCACGCGTGCTGTCTTGACACATGTGCTGTCCCAGACACTCGAGGTAACATGTATCTGCATTCAGCTAAGCATCCATCGTTTATATATTGCTGCAGTCTATCTTCCAGCAAATCACAGCACAGACGAGATGAAAATAAATGAATTGCTAAAATGGGTCAATGAAATTTGCGCCTCCTTTTGTCCGGATGATACAGTATCGGACAGAAAGATAGGGCATTGGTTTTTTAACGCACCGTGCACCCGTTGGGCCAAGTTTATGTGTGGTTTGTATGTGTTTGTGTGTGTGTGTGTGTATGTGTGTGTGTGTGTGTGTGTGTGTGGATGTATGTTTGAATGTGTATTGATGTGTGTGTTTGTTTCACAAGTAGGTCGTTTCGGATAGATTTGTAAGTAGTTTTTTTGTGTTTTGGGTTAGGTTTTTGGTGTGATAAGCAGGACCACCGCCCTCGCGATCAGTGTGTTTTCGATATATTAACAATGTTACGGTCTTCTTTCGCCGTGGTCTTCTGAGGACGTCCGGTTGACTTGCGAGTTTCGGTTGTCCAAGCGCGTTTCAGTTGTCTAAGCACGTTTCGGTTGTCCGAAGCGCGTTTGCCACAAAAGTGCGCGATCGTTCCATTACGAACTCGATCCTTTTGCGCTTAATGCCAGCAGCAGCCATTCGCTTTTACATATGGCGCTGATAATCGGTACAACGTTTACCTCGACCTATTGTTACTAATATTGCTTGCTTGGACTGTCAAGAACGCGCTGGTTAAAAACTTGGACACGGCTGATCCCGTGCTCTGCCTGCGTTATACTTCTATACGCGATGAATTACATCGTTTTGGAGCAGCGAAAACATCGCATGGATAAAACGATCAACGAGTACGCGAATAAGCGTCTTCCCTTCAAAATCGAGAAAAGAATACTGCCGCGCTCATGAAATAAAACGCCCATTGAAAAGAATAACTGCGCGCCAGCTCAATGCACGCACAAAGTTTACCATTCGCACACAACGTGCAACGCAGAGATGCACGAAGGCCTTTCAAGGGCGTGCACTGGAGAAACACCTGTGAGGGAATGCCGAGTTCATTGCTATTGTGCGCGTGTCCATTTCGCACCGGTGTCGCATTCACATTCATTAAACAGCACACCTGCGTTTTCGTCCGAGGAACAAGCGCTGCTGTCGATGCAAACTTTAGTTTTTATCCAAGTGTAAACGCACAATGTTTCACATGATAACACACATAATAAGAATAATTTCAACGCAATATGACATCATGGCAAGCTATGTTTTTCAGACACAAACCCGCGCACACATTAAAAAGCACACTCTCTTTCTACTACTACACACACACACACACATGCACACACACACATACACACACACACTCACACACACATACACACACATACACACACATACACAAACACAAGTAACGTGGCAAAACAAGTGCACGGTGCGTTGAAAACACCAGGGTTCTATCTTAATGTCCGATACTGTAGATTTTTACTCATCGGTGACTTTAATCAACCTACTCTCTCTTGGTCACCTGCACCTGTCGAACAAGATACGGCTTTAAGTTTTTTAGAGCCTCATACTCAATCAGCACGCTGTGCCCAATTAATTGACGGATTGCACTTGAACGCTCAACTCAACAACAACAAAAACCATCTGAACAGAACTCTTGATCTGATTTATGCAAATTGGCCAGCTGCTTCAGCCTCATTGTCCATACGGATCTCTGATATCCCCTAATGCCGATCGATCACCATCATCCACCATTGGAGTTCAATCTCAACATTGATACTCCTACTGCCCAACTACCATCTAATGTTGCGGATAGGCTTCTCGATTTTGCTCGTATTAATTTGCCTAAGCTCGAGAGATTGATCTCACTATATGACGAATCTTTTGACTGCTCGAACTGTTTAACTCTTGACCATGCTGTAGATGATTTCTCTCAGTTTATGCGAATGGCACTTAACGAATGCGTCCCCGTCAAAAAGCCGCATCGAGGTCCGGCCTGGGGTGACCGCACACTACGTACATTGAAAAGAGCGAAACGTGCTGCATATCGTAACTGGCGTGATCGAAGGTGTCCCGCTTTGCGGGTTTACTACAATAGCGTCCACGCACTTTATCGACGTTATAACAGAATCTGCCACCGCAGGTACCTACGTAATATAGAAAAAAAAAGCTGCGTGTGCATCCTCAACGCTTCAGGACCTACGCAAACAATAAGCGCAAATCTTCCGGCTTCCCAGGTTTGCGCTGCTACAATGGGAACCGAGCTTGCACACTGCCAGATATGTGCGAATTGTTTGCTACACGTTTTGAGGACACTTTTGTTTCTGAAAACATGCACCCCGAGGCTCTTTATGCTGCACTTACCAACACACCCGCAGATGCACTTCGTCCCATGCTTCCGGTCATTAATACCTCGTCAGTCACCCGCGCCATAGACCGCCTAAAGATGTCCTACATCGCCAGCCCTGATGGCATCCCGGCAGTGATCCTGAAAAAATGCACTGCGTCGATTGCTACGTTACTAGTAAAAATCTTCGAGGAATCGCTACGTTCATGCACCTTTCCTGTCTCCTGGAAAGTCTCATGGTTAACACCAATCCATAAGAAAGGCTGCAAGAATGAGGCTTCTAACTATCGCGGCATTGCATCGCTAGGGGCAATTGCAAAAAGGCTTGAGCTGCTTGTTTATGAACCGTTACTGGCTTCTGCCCGCAATTACATCAGCCCGAATCAGCACGGATTTGTTCCTAACTGTTGCGTGCGAAGTGCATGAAGAATAAAAAAAATAAAATCAAAAGACAGAAGATCGGTGAATTTCCACGAAACGCCAGCCGTACCCCCCCGATGAACGTCGCTACCAGCACGCGCAGCACCGGTACCGTCTACACAAAGCGTGATCGACAAGGAGTTTCTGGAATCGCCGGTGCGAACAGATGTCGCCGGGAGTGACAATGGAAACCGGGAGCGCGATGGGAGTTGGGGACAAACGGGAATGGGAGTGGGAGGAAAGGCGTAGAATTTTGGGTTAGTATCGTGCAGAAAAATTGCGAATTTAAAGGCGGCTCAAGCTGGAGCCAAATCAGATTCGAACGATAAGCCAAAGTGTTAAGAGCTTCATTTCATAACATCCGAAATAATCCGAATCTCAAGGAACGATCCCCCTTTCGTTTGCATAGACTCCCGAGGTAGCGAGGAGCACTAGCTGAAAGGCTTGGAGAATTCCCCGTTGT
Source organism: Anopheles gambiae (assembly GCF_943734735.2). Lineage (NCBI taxonomy): Eukaryota > Metazoa > Arthropoda > Insecta > Diptera > Culicidae > Anopheles > Anopheles gambiae. The sequence continues at coordinate 23,035,214 of NC_064600.1, read as the reverse complement.
AGTCGTAGGAGCCGGAAGCTTCGCCCGGCGGAGCCCCTCGGCCGCAACATTGGTGGCTCCAGAGAGGAGAGCCTCACCGTATAGATAGTGTCGTCGCGTCGTTGTTACACCGGAGTGGACGAGCCGTGTAGCTACCGTGCTCCGTGTTACCAAGTGCGCCGTGGTCCCGAGTGTCCAGCCGCACCGGAAGGGTCGAGCCCAGAGTGTGCTTTTGGAACCAAAGCGTCCAGCCCATCCGTGACGTCGTCACATCTTCATCATCAGACCGGATTGGAAGAAAGCTAAGTCCGTGCTTCTGGCCAGAGTGCCCAGCCATCCGCGTCGTTAAAGTGCGCCGTGGTCCCGAGTGTCCAGCCGCATCAATTTATGCTGTTTTGTCATACGACCGTGTGTCGTAGAATCGTCGTGAAAATGGCTACCAAGAAGAGCAATTATTTTGTTGAGAACAAAAACGGTGCATGTCGCCTCTGTACCGAACCAAACGGTGATATTTCGTTTGTTAAGTGTGAAGAATGCGATCGATATTTTCACCTGGCCTGCGCCAAACTATCGGCGGTACCAACCGCAGAAGAAGAATGGTTGTGCATAAAATGCCAAGATATCAAGATACAATATCAACACGAAGAAAAGAAAAGCACACCAGATCAAGCCATATTAGAACTCGCTATGGTATTACAGAACAATAGTTTGGAAGCTAGTCGCCATATCAAGAAAACCACATTAGTAAACCTTCCAGAATTTGATGGAAAACCACAAGACTGGCCGCATTTCAAAAAGACATTTCAAGACACAACAATAGAAGCAGGTTTTAGCAAGCTAGAAAACTTGAATCGATTGCAAAGATTTGTTAAGGGAGAAGCCGAAAAAGCAGTACGTGCCTTACTCTTGGATCCGCAGAACGTTCCGGCCATCATGGATCGTTTAGAAGAACAATTTGGAAGAGCGGACCAAGTGTACAAAGAGCTGTTGAAAGATGTGGTGAAAATAAAGGTCGAAGGACAAATGAGAATAATGGAGCTTTCTGACGCTCTTGATAACCTGGTTACAAATATAAAGATTTTAGGAAAAAAATCTTACTTGAATGATCCTCGACTTATCGATGAATTGTTGGGAAAACTTTCGATCGATAAACAACTGAATTGGGCACAGCACAAAGCCAGTCTAGAGGCAGCGAATTCTGAGATAACGCTTGACCAGTTCAACGATTGGATGCGCCAAATATCAAAGGCATTGCGAAGTCTGCCAAAAAGAACAGCGCGACCACAGAACAAGGTAAATGTTCACAAATATATTCGGACGTTTGACGTTTAACGTAAAAGTCGCATTCGCATTTCGCTCAGTATATTTTCTTGAAAATCGCGCTGTTTATCACACTATTTTCCGGTTTCTGTATAATCACAGTATTTTAGAACACCGTTCCATTATCGTTCAATAGTGCGTTTATCTCTGCTGACCAAAAAATTTGCGTAAATTTCGTTTTTCGGATCGCATCTGAGTTCGCGCGTCCTAACCGCCATCGCTCTTGTTGCTGCAACGAAAACCTGCACCGCTCCCGTATAATGGCCCGTATTTGCAACGCCTGCACTATGGAAATTGTGGAGGCATCTATCAGCTGCTGCCTGTGCGACTCTCCATTTCACCAGCGTTGCACTTCGGTTCCTGCTGATCTGTTCCTGCGCATTGCGGAATATAAACAATTACACTGGTGCTGTATTGGCTGCAACAACGTATTTATGAATCCGCGCACCAAGTTCGTAAAAGACGCAGCCATGCAATCTGGTTTCCAGGCGGCAATTACAACAGTAGCCGAAAGCATCAAGACCGTTATGGAGCCATTGACTAATGATATCAAAACTGGGTTTGCACGGATGAGCCAACTTGATCTAAAAACTCCACGTAGCAGTCACCCTCCCGCAAAAATTCGTCGCATAAATCAGTCAAAACGTTTGTTCTCGGAAGTCGCTACTGACAACCATACTTTGTTTACATTTGGCGCCAGACCCATCAACACCCAAAACAATAACAACCAGAACCAAAATAATAAGCCGGTCGATGATATGCATCGCAAAAATCGAGCTCCACCCATGATCAAAGGCACAAACAAAGATACAACTACATTTCCGATCAAAATAGTCCCCGCTCAGTCTACGGTGCAGAAGTGCGCATTGTATATTTCCCGGCTCGCTCCTGATACATCTAGTGACCAAATAGTGCAAATGGTCAAACATGCTTTGTCCATTGAGGATGTCACTGCATATTGCCTTATACGACAAGGCACAAACACAGCAACACTCTCATTTCTATCATTTAAGGTGTTAGTGCCTCTTACTCAACGTGAAAGGGCTCTTTCCCCCGATACTTGGCCGCTTGGTCTATCGGTGCGTGAATTTGTCGACTACCGAGCTCAACAACCAGGTGCAAATTTTCGTCTACCGCCAATGAGACTTTCAACACCCACAACCCAATCTACAGCGCAGGATATTCGATCACCACAGCTGTTGGATCACACAATACTTTCAGCACACACTCCACGCACTTCACCCACACCGCAAACCCACTAATTATCACCGATACTAATACTAATTAACACCGATAAACAATTCACACACATCACGCACACTCGCACGCTCGCTAATCAGCTGTACACCGCATATGAGCCAAATAACGCCGAAACAACTTTTGTTGATAATTTACGCACTCACCTGATGATTGTTCCTCCAACAACAAACAACTTTACCACCACTGAAGCAGTCTGTAGTAACAGCATCTCGTGCAGGCTACTTAACGATCGTGAACCCAACACTACGCAACATCAGCAGCACTACCCGGCTGGCAATTGACGTTTCATACTATGGCGAGGGGTGTTGAAACGCATGGAAGAGCAGGAAGAAACACGGACGAGCGCTGATGAACTGCAACTGTGTGCGTGCAACAGTACCAAACGGCATGTGACGACGGACAGTGTGTGGATGTGTGTGTAATTTTAGGCAGCGAAGATGGATCGAGGTTATGTTTACAAAGTGAAAGAGTTTGATGTAGAAGCGTCTTTGTGATAAACGTGTATTTTATTTGCATAATTTCAGTGTTAAAGTTTGTAATGTGAACTTAAAAGTAATGACCAATGGTGCTATTCACTTGTGTGCTGTTGGCGAATATTGAAGCGTTAAAATATTGAAGCTTCCTATGTTACTTTGTTGTGCTTAGTGTGAAGCAAAAATGTGTGCTAAAGTGTTATAAATTAGAAAAATGTATACGTATCCGTCTAATGTTTGGTTGTACCTATCTAATTTTCCATATTTTCGGGTGTCCTTATCGTTTACCAGGAGAAAACGATAGATGGAGGTTAGATACGTGCAGCTATTTGCCTCCGCAGGAAGGTATGTTAATTAAAGTTGTTGTATTTGTAATTTTTCATTACGCTGCGATTAAATAACTAATCGGATAAAATTTGCCGTTTAACATTATGAATAATCGATGTTATCAGTGTTCTTCAGAAGTGTTCCAAGCTGTCCGAAGACACACAAATCCGCAATCCACAATCCAAGCACACAAATCCGATTCACCTCGTATGCACCCAGCGGATTTCATGCAAAGGATATTGGAAAGCCATCAAAGAAGTGGGCATGATGGAAAGGACACTTTGATTCTTTTTACTTTCAGATTTCTTATCCTTATTTTTGTTTACACCAACCTTGGATCGTCGGCGCGGGCCTTATGGGAACTGCGCGGTTAGAGCAACAACCGGATGAGCATTTTGTTGCAGGCGGAAATTGTCTGAAGTTTGGGAATTGAAGAGAGTTACAGCACACTGTGAACATCGTTGTAAACAATTGATGGTAACATTTATATATATAGCTTATGAATGCATGTGTTTATCTAATTATTCATTAATTCGTTTATTTATTAATTTAAGCGTTAGCGCTCCATCGACATATGTTTTTTGTTGTTCTTTTTAGAAAATTGCTCTAACGGAACAGCTTATCCCGGCCTTTCTCGGGTTTAGTTGCTGTTGCTTGACCGCGACGATTGACACCAGAGCTTGCTATGGTCGTATTGTCGTCGTGTAATCGTGTTATTGCTGTTAACGCGCTTTGTTTATATCTATTAAGATGCAACAGCATTATTTATTTTCCGGAATATGGTTAGCGTTGTTCCTCCTAATAAGACGGAATACGTTTGAAATTAGCACCTGTGTCAATCGTCCAACGGTTGGCAATAAAGTACAATAAATGATAGGAGCAAAAACGCGATGGCTGTTAGTGATTTGCGAAATGAAACCAACAGCCATTTTACATTTTTTATCTTAAACAAGTCCTATCTTAACTCCTGAAAACTACCAAAGCTACAATTTTTCATTTCATTTGTCATTCATCATTCTATTTAGAAAAGAATAGATAAAAGGTGTAATATAGTATCAATAGGACATTACAATTAATAAAAATGGAAAAGCAATGTGTTTATCAATAAATAATATGTAATATATATACAGCAACTATAAATAGGTAGAGCAATTGAACTAAATAAATTTATTTTTATTTATTCCTTCTATGGCAGCTTGTTTTAACATTTCCCTGCATGTTTACTCTTGCCGGTGCATGTGTCAGTTTTCTTTTTAAATATTCTTTATCATATTCTATATCTACGTCTATTCCCACGTGGTTTGTAGCGATAGACTGCACTGTATTTGGGTAGTTACTAAAAGCTATTTTTTCCTGACGATCCTTCCCAGGTACACCGTGCAAGAAAAGTCCCATCAAACAACACGTCTAAGTCTAGCCTCATGCATCCTGTTGTTGGCATCCTGGCTGCTGATATCTGCATCTATTATTTAAGTATAACTGCCAAATGCAAAATCATCTCCAGCTATTTTTGCTTCAAATGCATCAAACTTTTGTTCATTTTCGATTTTTTCTATTGCTAAACTCTGCGCATTTCTTCTTATACCCTTCATAGGATTCAGTATTGTGGACTGCTCATTTAAAATCACCATTATCTGTGCGCTGCGTGCATCTATTTTCATTAACAGCATCCGACAACGAAGGCAGCAGCTTCCAGAATGCTCTGTAGAAGTAATTGAAAAGACTGCTTGATTTGCTTCTGCTGCAGTCTGGTGTTCATCGTCGGTGATCATCATTATTGGTGACGAAGGCAGCACAGGTTCGTACACCGGAAACGTAGCAGAACTCGTTGACGGTTTCTGATCACTTTTTCTGGTTATATTTTTAGGCAAATTTATCACAACAGGACCAGTTGCTCGTCCAGTCGTTATGTACGTTATGCGCTTGTCGATGGCACTTAATTACCACCATCAACTATCTTGCCTGGCGGACGGATCTGGCTAGGAACACAGGTAAAAAATTGCTCTGATATAGCAGTACTCGTTGATGGTTTTTGAACATTAACGCTGATCATTTTGGCTGGTGTACGGCTCACAATAAGAAGAACACAGAAGCACTGGTGGGTAATTGTTGTCTTACAACAGCGGACATCATATCACGCTGATTCTTCGGAGCATGAACTTCGACAAGCGATGCAATCGATGGTACTGCAGAACCCGCCAATGCCTGTTGTCTACCGATCTTCATACCTGATTCCTGTGGTAGAGCATCAGCAACCGGTACCACTGATGGCGCAGCAGTACTAGTTGACGGTTGCTGTCCATGTTGCTGGCCTAACGGACGGAATGGTGCAAGAACATCAGGTAATGTGGACCGATGATGATTATGATCACCGGCATTCGAGACCAGCGCTGACACTTCATCCGTTACCTTCTGCTGTTCATCAACACGGACTGGCATTCTTTGTTGACTCGCGCTGACCGGCCACTGAAACCACCGAAGGCACTGCACTTGTTGTCGGAAGTTGTCCAACAACACGGACCGGCAATCTGGGGGGACGTATAGCACGAGGAATGGCAACCGGAACCACCGATGGCACTGCACTTGTCGTCGGAAGTTGTCCAACAACACGGACTGGTACATCTGACTGACGAAGCTACTTATCACATACCCGCGTTTTATGTCCCCATTCTTGGTGTTTCCGGGTTACTCGCCATCGCGCTGTAGTCGGATCATACTGCACCTGTCCTGCTTCGATTAATGCCTCCCCAAAGACAAAATTAGAGCACGCGTTCCTATTCCTCATCCTCCGGCGCTGTCTGGAGAATGTGGGAGTCACTGCTCTATAAAAACCACCGGACTACCACAAACTGGAAACAGCGGAAAACCCCGTGGGTCACCGGCCACCATGCTAAATTGAAGCAAAGTTGAAGTAAGTCTGACAGTATCTAAAGTAATAGAAAAACAGTTTGATAAATTAACATTGTTTTATTTTTCATTTCAGCTAATCTGCCGTGCGAAATAGCAAAAAAAATATTTCATTTTAATGTTTTATTAAGCTAAACTGACATTATATTTTTAATCTAAAACGTTTTTGATGTGTTTTTTTCTCATCGCGTTTAGGCGTCGTGTATCAGATTGCAACTGCTAATAATTTCGTCGTCTGAGGCGGAATGTTATGGAGGTACCAAATCTTCAGTGATGATGAATGCGTTCACGCTTCTACGAGCCGGTAATTGGCGGTATCCAGATTATCGTCGTACTGTTAGCTTACCTAAGCTACCGAAATTAGCGACAGTGTAAAATGCAAGAGAAAGACAAATTGACAATATAATTAAAATTAATGGTTTACATGGATTGCGCTCCACTAACAATATTTTTCTCTTATATTGTCTATTTCAGCTGTGCTGTAAGAATTACGAATGGTCGTGGTAGACGCATTAGGATTGCAAGGCGATAATTGCGCTCTGAAAATGCTAGCACAGATGTTTGGGCCACAGAGGTGACGTTCCGAGATTGTAAAAACATGCCGGGCCCACAGGTACGCAACAACCGCGCCCAAATCTATGGCATAGCATTGGGTGTTAGCTCGTCCGCTAGCACCGGTTACACTGGTGCGGGTAGGAAGCGTGCAAATGAAAAAAATCTGTAAAAATGTCCCCCTTATTCCTTTGTACATACAAGAAACGATCACGAACAATCAGCATGAAATGCACTTGACTGATATTATTCTTCTTTCTTTAGTTTCAGATAAGCCGTTCTCATCATAGCCGTACCATGTACGGTCGGCTAGTTACACTTCATCACGAAGGACAATCACATCTAGATGACGGAATGCTGTCAAAACGATGAAGCTGGCTTAGTCCTCGATGACGACGCAACTCCTGTACGTTCGTCGTCATACTATCATTTTAACTGGAAGCATGTTTGTTTAGGCGGCTACAACAAATTGTTTGAACATGTTCAATGAAACAAACATGTTGTTTTGGCTTCTCACAATTATTGGTAATGTATTGCATTCTCTACGCTTTATTTATATGAAACGCAAATAACTTTCTTTACTTATTCTATATTTTATTTTTTAATTAGTTACAGATGAATGCTGGAAATCTCCGTGATAGCCGTTTTCTTGCGCTGAATTAGGTTTGTATGAAAAATAGTGTATTTTTAGAATATTTAATTATCAATAAAATAACGGTCAATTTGAAAATTAGCTGTGTTGATATACAGGCGGTCCCCGAGATACACGGTTATTGGGGACCGAAAACGGCCGCAAAATACCGCGTATCTCGAATTTCCGCGTAAGTCGAATCTCGCGATTTTCAGCTAAAATATCACTAATTTTCGTGTAATGTTGCAAGTAGGGGGTGGTTTTAGTCACTATATGAATTATCTGATATGATTCTGACTGAATATAACAGTTTTAAACCTTTTGAAATAGTTTTTAACATTCGATCAAAACGGAAATTATTTGGCAATTTACAATTGATGTGTCAAATCAGTACAATTTGTTCAAAGAATTGTCAAATTTAGAAAACCGCGTATCTCCGAATCCGCGTATAAGAGGTACCGTGTATCTCGGGGACCGCCTGTACAACCCGAATGAAAGAAATACACGGATAAACGAATGTAAACAATACACGAAAGAACGGGAGGTCCGTTTCATCCGTACCCCCCCACGCCCAATCATGTCTTCCGTTGGGCGCCTGAACCATGCACGGTTGGGCGCCAGTTTCTCCTCCTCCGGCGCCCTCAGTTTAGCTGTCAATTGCCTGCCGGGTATTGCTACAGTACAGAACCTACACTTACACAAACGCACGACGGTCATGTCATTCCTGCAGGGGTTGCCTCCTTAAATAATACTGACGATTTGTTATTTTTATATCAAAATGTAAGAGGACTAAAAACAAAATGTCATGAGGTATTCGATTATGTTTCTACTACTCATTACGACGTCATTATCCTGACTGAAACATGGTTGGACTCCTCTATTAACTCGTCACAGTTGTTTCCGGACCATTATATCGTCTTCAGAAAGGACCGCAATGACAGAAATAGTAGGAAAACCAAAGGTGGTGGGGTTCTCATAGCTGTCGCCTCACATTTGCGAGTACTCTTATGTTCTACATCAGACACTGTCGAGCAACTTTGGTTAAAGATTTACAGCATTAAGAAAACGTATGTTATCGGCGCAATGTATGTTCCTCCTGACATGGCAAATAACACGTCGGTTATTCACACAATCTGTTCAACTATTGACGACGTAGCGTGTAAAGCTAATGAAATGTGTTTGTTATTCGGGGATTTCAATTTGTCAAACCTGAATTGGATACCCGATGAAACAAATCCACTTATGCTCCAAGTTGACTACGAATGCTCGAGGATCACGGACAACTGTCGCCTTCTTCTTGATTGTATGAATAGCAACGGACTATACCAGATTAACAAAATTCATAATGCGTCGAATAACTACCTCGATTTGATCTTTGTATGCGACGATATCCTGCAACAATGCTCTCCACCGGCAATAACACCCTTCCCCATAGTTGCTATTGATTGCTATCATCCGCCTATAGAGCTATGCCTGCCGAATGGTTTAGCCAAAGCAGAACATCACACAACATCACATCAAGAATCAGGCATGCTCGACTACAGTCGCACAAACTTTTTGATTCTAAATGATCTACTGCAATCCTCTGACTGGTCATTCCTTGATGGAAACCCGGACGTAAACCATGCACTCGATATGTTCAATCGGAAATTTACGGAACATTTATCTGCCTGCTGCCCTATAAAACGTTCACAACAGGGTCCACCGTGGGGTAATGCTCAATTACGCCGTTTAAAACGAAACAAATCTTCCTGCTATCGGTTTTACCAAAACAGTGGAACACAACAATCGAGATTGCGGTTCATCGCTGCACACAATGTATATAGAAGCTATAATAGACAACTACACTCTCGTTTTTTGATTCGTATACAGTTCAGCTTAAGAAGAAAACCGAAAAAATTTTGGAGGTATGTCGACACAAAACGGAAAAACAGCTCCCTGCCAGCTATAGTTTCCTTTAATGGAACAACTTCGTGTACCAAAGAGGAAACCTGCAATTTATTTGCCGATCGTTTCATGAGTTCGTTTGCCACTGAAGCTCCTGGCTTCTCATTGGATGCTGCTCTCAACAACGTGCCCTCCGACGCGGTCGATGTTAATGTGCGTGACATAAACATCTCCAGAGATTCTGTGCTAAAGGCGCTAAAGCAGGTCAAACCATCCCCTGGACCTACAACCCTGGACCTGATGGTATTCCAACCGCAGTTCTTGCCAAATGCAGCGAAGTTTTGGCTGAACCTCTGGCTCGTATCTTCACACTCTCTCTCAATCAGCGTATGTTTCCAGCAGCATGGAAATCGTCTTACATGTTTCCTGTGCATAAAAAGGGGGATAAGAGCTTAGTGGAAAACTACCGTGGCATTACTACTTTGCCTGCAGGTGCTAAGGTTTTTGAAGTCGTCGTTCAGAACTCGCTCTTGAACTGTTGCCGCTCGCTGATATCAACACGCCAACACGGGTTCTTCCCCCGCCGCAGTGTGACCACCAATTTGGTGGAGTTTGTATCTCACTGCCATGCTGCATTCGCTTCGGGAGCCCAGATGGATGTCATCTATACCGACCTTAAGGCTGCCTTTGATCGGGTGAATCATCGCTTGCTGTTGGCTAAGCTTGCTCGTCTTGGATTCTCTACCCCTTTAGTGGAGTGGTTCGAATCTTACCTCACCAATCGTCGATATCGCGTGAAAGTTGAATGTATGGCCGCGGGGCCACGGGGCTTTCTCAAGCTGAGAAAACATTCTCAAGCACTCATTTAAGTTTCTCTAGCACTCAAATCTTGTTCTCAGACGCGAGCCCGTGGCCGTCGTCAATTTTTCTCACTTTGAGAAACTGATAAAGTCACTCATGCTTTATTTGGAGCTTTAAATAGAAAATATATTTTTGATCGCATTTTTTTATTTTTTTTTTCAATTATAAACATTGAATACATTTTCCAACGTGATTACCGAAAAACAAATAGCACATTTGCTTATATTTCAGTTAGCCGATCGCTGCATCGTCAACTTTCTCAAAGATTCTCAAAGATTCTCAAAACCGATTTTGTTCCGATTCGACAAACGCTGAGAACGAGGATTTCTCAAAAGCACTCATGAGTGCTTGAGAAAATGAGCGCTGAGAATCCCCATGGCCCCGCGGCCTATGACATCTAGGGAATTCGTGAGTTGTTCAGGCGTGCCACAGGGTAGTAACCTTGGACCTTTGCTGTTTTCTCTATTTTTCAATGACGTTACTACTGTAGTAAGGGAATCTGAATGTTTATTGTATGCGGACGATCTTAGACTTTTTTTTCCTGTGAGGTGTTTTGGTGATTGACATATCCTGCAAGCATCGATCGACTCTTTTTCCGACTGGTGTCTGAACAACAACCTACAAATTTCTGTTGATAAATGTTTGTCCATGTCGTTTCACCGTTCTAATTGTCCAATAGTGTTTAACTACTGCATCTCCGGTACACAATTACAACCAGTGGCGGACTGGGCGGCCGCCAGGGGCCCCGTCGATCTAGGGGGCCCCGTCATTGTGATGTTCGACTTCGTACTGATTCTACCCCCCCCCCCCCCCTCTGGATGGGACTTTTACCATCTATTTCAAAAAGACACATTATTAATTAATTCATTTTTCCCATCGCTTTACTCACTGTATTTTGTCGAGGGCCCCGAACTGCAGAAAACCGGGGCCCATACTACTCAAAGCAGCACATTAAATGTTCTAAGAAATCTGCCAATACTTGCATCAAAGCTGCGCTGCGACACGCGCGTACAGCTCAAATCAATACCTCATCATCGTTGGCGCAAAGTATTGGACAGAGCGAGAAACCGTCAATTTTTGCTGGTGTGGGTGGCCTGTGCACGAGACACCCAAACCCACAACCACGCAGAGCAACTTGCTGCTAAAATGGAATGCACAGAACGCTGCGCTTAACTACCACCGAAAACCCGTTACACAACACAAGCATACAACACACCCAAACAAAAGTTTAAAGGCCCCGAAACACAATATCAATACATCGGCTCGTAGCCGGTAAAATTAGCAAGAAAAATTGACAAACATCAAGCAAGCAACGGAGCTCCAGTGGGTAGAGGTTTCATTCGAGAAACGATTCCATCGATATCGATGTGTGCGCTTTTCAATTTGGCTGGGATGAAACGTGCCTGCGCTTGTCTAGGGGCCCTATACTTGTTTTGCAGATGTGTGCCGAAAACAGACAGCTGTTCTCACGCGAAAAATGGTATTCACATCTCAAGCCTGAGATCGTGGAGCGTGCCTGCTTTTAACGCAAAACCTTAAATTTTCACGCGGGGCCTTACTCAACTTTTGTGGTCAACTGACAAATAGGGGAAATCGGGAAGGGGTGGTATTTATATGTCCAAAAAGAAACTGTGCCATGTTAATATTAAAATGATGTTTTATCACTATTTACATATATCTTTTTGCGTGAAGACAAGATAAAAAACCGTTACAGCTATGCTGAAACTAAAACTCAAAGGTGGTTTACGAGGCCCCAACTATTATGTGGACTCTTCGATGAAGGGGCCCCTTCGGTAAGGGCCCCCGTCGGTAAGGAGGCCCCGTCGATAAGGGGCCCCGTCAATGAAGGGCCCGTCCATTTGGTGTCTTGGTGTGGATGGTCGATGCACGAGCTCACAAAAAAAAAAACGCGGAGACACTTGCTGCTAAAATCCAATGCACAGCACACAGAAAAGAACGCTGCGTTTAACCACAAAGAAAACCCGTTTCAACAGCCACAAGCACACATCATACACAGACAAAATTTAAAGGCCCCTAAACAAAATTTCAATACACCGGCTCGTAGCCGGAGAAATTAGCAGGAAAAAATGACACCAAGCTCGCGTCGCTTTAACACTTTAAGCGCCGTGTCATATAAATTCGCATGACGGTTTTGCTCACCGTTCAGCTTTGCATCTGACGCTCAGTGACTCTCTGAGAACGAATGAGGTAGGAAAGAGAAAACGAGAACGACATGTGCTACGCCGCTTATCGCAATGAAACAAAAGAGTGATAACAATCGCATGAGAAACTGCAGTTTGTCGCTCTCATCGCTCTCTTGCCATGCGCTACGTGCTCACTCAAAAACTGTGACGTCAGGCTGGCGGTCAAAGTGTTAAAAAGCCTAGGAAGGTCGTTTGGTCAACGGTGTGTTCAGTGGGTTGAGGTTTCATTCGAGGAATGGTTAAATCGATGTCATTGTGTGCGCTCTTGGCTGGGATGAACCGTCCTGTTGTTGTATACGGGGCCCCTGCTACCGCTTTGCGATTCTGTGCCAAAAGCAGACAGCTGTTTCACACGAAAAATGGTATTCACATTCCTGGCCTGGTATAGTGGATTGTGTGTGTCTTTTAATGCAAAAACTAAAATTTTCATTCTTGGCCCTAATCGAACACATCCAGTTTGTGGACCGAAGAGAAGGGGAAATGGGAAAGGTTTCAGTTAGAAGAAAGGGGGGAAGGGTATAAAAATACTCAAGGAACCTATGGAACATGTTCATTTATATATGGTTTTTATCGACTATTTCAAGTTTTGCGAATACAACAAGACCAAAAACCGTTACAGATGCATCTACATACAGCCATACACAGCCATAATACGAAGAACAATCTCCATTGCCGCGTCCATTTGGGGCCCCGTTGATGATCCCGTCGATTGAGGGGCCCCTTCTATTTGGTGTTGTCAACCCAATATACCTCCATTTTCCCCCCGGGGGTTATGTTTACAATCAGATTTATTATTACTACCAGACCTATCAGAAGCATATTTATTTTATTTATCATAAGCATTTTACTATCAGAAGCAGAAAACATTTGCCTTTTTAACATGTGCAATATTTTTGTTTAACACGTGCACCTTATTTGGAAGCGTAGAACGCTGCGATACATGCCCACAGCTCAAAACAATATCATTTCATCATCGTTGGCCCAATGCATTGAACGTTACGCGCGAGTTGGGTAAAGCGAAATCCGTTACAAGAGATGCCTCACGCAAACTACTTGCACATACGACATTAAAAGGCTCCGAAACCGATCTCAACACAACGGTTCGTAGCCGGAGAAATTAGCAAGAAAAATTGGCTGACACCAAGCACGCTCTTTTTATCTGTTGAGGTTTCATTCAAGAATCGATTCCGATGTCGATGTGTGCGCTTTTTAATTTGGCCTGTTTCTATGTTATCACGCAAAAACTAAGAACTCGTGCCCCTGCTATCTTTTGGGGACTGGACGAAGTGATGGTGGAAAAGCAAGCTGTTGAAGGGTTTGGGTCAAATTTGGAAGGGTCGGCGGAAAGGAAATATCGATATGAATGATCGCGTAAAATTTGACGGCAGCGGTCGGCAAAGTCCGGCCCGCCACAATATGCAGTCAGGCCCGAGAAAATATTTGCGCGATTTTGAAAGATAGGAAGATCCTATTCATTACAAATTAACTGAACATATTTTAATATGACAATTCATATCGTTGAACTATTCCAAATTTGATCACCATAACATGGATTGTCGGACCAATTAATATGGTCAAATTTGAGGAGAAATTAGAAAATAGAAACGAATAATTCCATAAAAACCTGACTGTTGATTTTACGAGAACAATGGTTACACACTATTGCTTTTTAAGGATGCAACGATTTTCTTGGAGCTTTTTTTTAAAGAAATGCACTATCAATTGGTCTGACCTGGCCTTACTTGTCCGTGGCCTCATAATAGTACTGAACGATTGTACGTTTGTCTCGATAACTTTTCAGCTGTTAAGGTTTTTGTACCATCTTCAGATATATCCTGAAAACATTTTGCAACATGGAAGGAAGGGTACATTCAGAAGCGATATTGCGATTTTGCTTAATTGTTTTGAACTTTTTATGACTTTTGCACAGTATGCTGCAGACTCTTAATTGAAGAATCTTTACAATCAATTTTAGTTATTTAATAAAATGAATTTGAAACTTGCTTGGATGATATAATAATTTAAGAAAACCAATAACCAATCGCATTGTTTAATATCATAAACCAGTTATTTGGGTATTAACTGTAATAATATAATAATATATGTGTAAAAAAATGCATTCTCCTGGCCCTCACCGCTCGACCTGTGGTCCGTGGATTACTTGAGACAAACATACTGCAATACAAGGTATTTCCAGTTACTTTCGAATGAAAATATTGTTTTTCCCGCGTGCAACAAGTTATCGCTCTGACCGATTGAAAATGAAGTGGCCGTAATTCGAAGCAAGACGGTACTTCAGTATTCATTGTAAAGGTAAACACCAACGTAAAAGCAAAATATTGTTTTCATGTTATGCTCACGATGACGATTTTAAATCAAATCGTCCGTATTATGAAACACGAGCTAGAAACTGTAAAGTAGGAAAGAAAATATCGTTTAGAACCATCGTTCTTGTCAATAAAAGACAAATGTAACTAGCTTAGCGAAAACGATAACTTTCCGACCTTTAACTTCTTTTGAGTATAGATAAAACCAACTCCGATCATGGCAGGTCAGATTTGTTCGGATAGTCAGGATAGGACTAAGCCCATCCATCATCTATCGACTTCTCATTTAAGGAGTTTAGTTATGTCCTCCTACCCAAGGTAATCCCTCTAAACTCCAACGTCCGAAAGGTTTTTATGATCGCCTAGACGATCAAGTGTCGAAAGTCCGCTTCGAAACAGTATCCACAGTACCCAAAATTTGAACATACTACAAAGCCTTTCTGATATTACTGATTGTTTAGTCATTGATATCGATTAAAAATTGGCGAAAAAAAGTATTGAAATTGGAGTTTTTATTGATGCGCGGGTGGCAGTCCATGCTGCTCTTGTTCATCTCTGTTTCATAAAGATTTATACAGATGTGAACTGTATTTTGTCGAAACAAGTTTGTTGATTTGGTACGCACTCACGGTTATCATGAAATTTCAGCAAGAACAGCAAAGTGGTGTGAAGATTTTTCTCAACCAAAACGTTAATTCCGCAAGCCGAATACGCACCTAAAATTTATCGGGGTGTAAGCGGTTACCAAATCAAATGTTTGTTCATCACGAGCAAGTGGGCATCGCATTATGTTTTCTTTTTAAGCTCAGAAATGTCGTTTTGACAGAATAAATAGCTGCATTTTCAGTAATTTTTTTTACTGATATTCAGTGAAACGAGAAAACCATGTATTACTCAATAGCTTTCAGTAAAAAATGTAACTGCAGCAAACTTAGAACATTTGCAGTGTATGATTCGTACAACATTTCTCCCCCCCCCCCCCCCATCCCCCCCTCCACACCAATCGAGTGATTTTTTGAAGGGGCCCCGTCTACCATAACGCCTAGGGCCTCGGAGAGGCTTGACCCGCCGCTGATTACAACGACACTGTGCAGTAAAAAACTTAGGAGTTACTCCTGACCATAAACTTGACTTTCATGTGCACCATAACGAAATTATTGATAGAGCGAACAAAATGCTAGGATTTATACGCAGGCAGTCGAGAGAATTCTCAGACCCACATTGTCTTGTCGCGCTCTACAAATCACTAGTCAGACCCATCTTAGAATACTCCTCAGTAGTTTGGTACCCATCGTCGTCGTTATGATCGAATAAGATTGAGTCAGTGCAGAAAAAATTCACCCGTTTGGTCTTACGGTTCACACCCTGGCGTAACGTAGCAGCGAGACCTAGTTATCATGCCCGGTGTTTAATTTTTGGACTCGAGTCTCTCGCTACTCGTCGCGAAACGGCGCAAATCTTGTTTATGAAAAAAAATCATCCTAGGAGAGATAGATTCACCGGACCTTTTAGCTAGAGTTAATTTCCACGTACCTGCTCGTATTTTAAGAAACTTTAGGCTACTAAGAGTTGACCAAACTAGACGTGCATATAGCGATAATGAACCTTTGACTGCGATGGCTATTAGATTTAATGCACATTATGACTCTTTTGACTGGAATTCCCTAACTTAACCTGTTTTTCTTGCTGTGATACTCTGTGTTATTTATTTTGTGCTGATGTTACATTGTACCGTGATGCTTTATGTTATTAGTTAAGTTTAAGATAAGTTTAGTTTATAAGATCAGTGATAAGGCCAATGATGGCCAATCACTTAACATTTACAAATAAACAAATAAACAAATCACAATCGCAAACCACCACGAAATTCCCAGCAAATGAACATTGCTCAAAACTTGCACACAGTTTGTCGCTTGTGCAAAGGACAACATACGTTGCCAGAGTGTGAAAACTTTTTACAGAAAAACATTAGTGACCGAATTGCATTCACCACACAACACCATCTGTGTTTCACATGTCTCCTCTCCAGCGAGCATGTCCAAAGAAACTGCCCATTGTCCAAAGTATGTAGTGTGCAGGGATGTATTCGGCGGCATCATCCTCTGTTACATGAAGTGCCCCAGCCAATATATTATCACTATAACGACGTACGTGTCTACTACCAGATCGTTCCGATAACCGTACGCAATGGGTCAGTGGCTATGAAAACGTTTGCTTTCTTGGTCGCTGGATCGTCACTAACACTCATGGAGGAAGATTTGGCAAACAAGTTAGGTTTACAAGGCCGGCAAGATCCATTAACAATGACGTGGACCCAAAATCTAACGGTAGAACAAGACACCAGTCGTCGAGTGCAACTTACGATTGTAAATGATCAAGGAAAAGAATTCCTATTGAAAGAGGTGCGAACCGTAAAAAATCTACAACTACCACAACAAACAATAGACACCAATAGATTGCTTGCTCTTTACCCACACCTGAAAGGCATTAAAATAGAATCGTTTACAAACGCTTACCCTACCATCCTCATCGGCTTAAGTCACAGCCACCTTATAATGCCATTAGACCGCAGAATGGGCCGTCCAGAAGAACCGATGGCCATCAAAACAAAACTCGGATGGATAATATTCGGAAATGAGTACACACAACCGGCAACAAGATCGGATCATTTCATGGTACACAAAAACGAGGAAATGATGAATAGAATGATCCAACAATACTTCAGTACGGAAGATTTTGGAGTGAAAGTGACAAAACCTCTTGTGCCCAAAGAGATAGAGCAAGCGAAAAAAAAATCTAGAAAAGACACTAGAGAAAAAGGATGGATATCAAGTGGGACTGTTGTGGAAACCAGAAGTGGCACACTTCCCAAATAGCTATCCAAACGCACTGAAACGCCTATTAAGTTTGGAAAAGCAGTTGAATAAGAATAGAGAGCTGCAAGTCTGGGCAAAGAACACATTTGCAGATTACATACAGAAGGGTTATCTGAGAAAGTTGACGCCAAGCCAGGTTGCTATTGCAACACCAAAAACGTTCTATCTACCGCATTTCGTTGTAGTCAACCGAAATAAACCGATACCGAGACCACGATAGGTGTTTGACACGGCTGCTGAAGTCAATCACATTTCACTGAACTCCCAATTACTATCTGGCCCTGACAAAATGGCTTCACTTTTCGGTATCTAGCTACGTTTTCGAGAAGGCAACATCTGCGTCACAGGGGACATCCAAGAGATGTTCCACCGAGTAAGAATACGGGAAGAAGATCAGGACTCTCAGCGTATTCTGTGGCGAGATTGTGAAAACCGGTGTCCCGATGTGTACGTCATGCAAGTCATGACATTTGGCGCCTGCATGCGCACAAGTAGTAAAGAATACCAACGCAGCTGCCCACGCCGAAACACACCCTCTGGCAGTAGACCCAATAGTTCGACAACATTATGTTGACGACTATCTCGATAGTTTTTTCACAATGGAAGATGCAATTGAAACAGTGAAACAAGTAATTGAGGTACACAAAGCTGCTGATTTTCACATAAGAAATTTTACCTCAAACCGGGGGGAGTTACTAAAAACAATTCCTCAAGATCGTGTACAACAAAAAACAACTTCAGTACAAATCGAAGAAAAGGGCCAAGACTACGAGAAGATACTTGGTGTTCATTGGAACCAAACGATCGATCATTTTGGGTTTCAAGTCAAAATGAACAAAGTAACAAAAGACAGGCCAACAATGAGAGAAGTTCTTAGTTTTGTCATGAGTGTTTACGATCCGCTGGGCTTAATAAGCCACGTAACAATAGCTGGCAGAATTTTAATGAGATAACTTCATGTTATAACGAAGGATTGGGACTCCACCATTCCAGATGAATTACAAGAGAAATGGGAAGAATGTCTACGCGTAGTAAAGAGTGCCGAAAACATACGAATTCCGAGGCAATTGGTGAAATCCTTGAATGATCCGCTAGAATTGCATACTTTCGTAGACGCTTCTGAGAACGCATTTGCTGCTTGCGTATATGCCCGCACTGTAACTAAGGAAGGAACAGTTTTTATTAATCTTGTGGCCGGAAAGGCACGCGTGGCGCCAATTAACCCATTGTCCATTCCTAGGCTGGAGTTACAGGCTGCGGTTCTGGGTGTACGTCTAACCGAAAGTATAAGAAAAGAACTTCGCCTGTTCGTAAAACACATAACATACTGGAGTGATTCGGAAGTAGTATTGAGTTGGCTCAAAAATCGACGTAAATACGCACAATCTGTTGCTCATCGTGTGGGCGAAATTTTAGAATCATCTCGTGCCGACCAATGGAGATGGGTTCCATCTCGAGAAAATCCAGCAGACATTGCAACAAAACCATATCCAAATGATTGGATTTGGGTAAATGGACCTTCGTTCTTAAGAAACGACGAATCAGATTGGCCACACAAAGAGATCGTAGAAACGAATGAAGAATGCCGCGTAGTAGCTGTACACCAACACGCAGAAACAGCTATACCAGTCGAGAATTATTCTTCGAGGCCTAGATTGTTAAAACATCTAACAATTCTGAAAAAGTTTGCCGATTTTATTAGAAATCGCTCAGCATTTACACGTTCCATTCAGCCTAATGACGTCCAATTAGTCCGAAATGTAATGTATCGCAGTGCTCAATGGGAAGGATTTCCCGAAGAAATAGCGACTCTCACTAAAGGGCAATAGTACAAACTCACACAGCATTACTCAAAGATATTCTGGGACCGTTGGAAAAAAGAATATCTTCCAACACTAATACGCCGAAATAAGTGAACTAACCACGTAGAACCCATAAAGGTGGGAGACATAGTCGTGCTGTTCGATGACAACGCACCTCCAGGAAAGTGGATCAAAGGAAGAATTGTGAAAACGAATATGGCCCCGGATGGGCAAGTACGATCAGTGGAAGTAAAAGTGGGAGAAAACATATTAAAACGGCCAGCTGTCCGAGTTGCCGTATTAAATGTAGAGCAAAAAGAACATTTGCTTCTCCACACAACATCTCAGCAACATCGGGGTACAAATCGAATTAGACCGCTTCAGCCTAACAACGACAACAATGAAACGAAGCCTCCTCGCAAGAAGACAAAGATCGCCCCATGTGATTGGGCAAAACAGTTGTTGGAAAATAACCCACCAAGTACTTCGACCAACTAAGCAAGAAGCGTAATCCTCGCCTGTGAATTACGTGGGGGAGAATGTTGCGTGCGAAGTGCATGAAGAATAAAAAAAATAAAATCAAAAGACAGAAGATCGGTGAATTTCCACGAAACGCCAGCCGTACCCCCCCCCCCCCCCCACGATGAACGTCGCTACCAGCACGCGCAGCACCGGTACCGTCTACACAAAGCGTGATCGACAAGGAGTTTCTGGAATCGCCGGTGCGAACAGGTGGGAGGAAAGCCGTAGAATTTTGGGTTAGTATCGTGCAGAAAAACTGTGAATTTTTTCGTATATAAAGGCGGCTCAAGCTGGAGCCAAATCAGTTTCGAACGATAAGCCAAAGTGTTAAGAGCTTCATTTCATAACATCCGAAATAATCCGAATCTCAAGGAACGATCTCCCTTTCGTTTGCATAGACTCCCGAGGTAGCGAGGAGCACTAGCTGAAAGGCTTGGAGAATTCCTTGTTGTAGCCGTAGGAGCCGGAACCTTCGCCCGGCGGAGCCCCTCGGCCGCAACACTAACAGATCAACAACCACAAACCTTATGCAATTCGTCAGTAGCTGCCATAAATCCATTGATGTTCGCTTTCAAGTAGATGTCATTTACACCGATTTAAAAGCCGCCTTCGATAGGATATCTCACGTCATATTACTAGCAAAACTCGACAGACTTGGCCTTCCAGATCCTCTAGTTGCTTGGCTGAGATCATACCTAATGGGCACCTAATGGCACTTATTCCGTTAGGATGGGGCCCCATTTATCTAGATCCCTCCGTGCTTCTTCTGGCGTCCCTCAAGGCAGCAATCTGGGACCTTTACTATTTGTCCTTTATATAAATGATGTTTCCACATCCTTCCAGCGGATAATCACCTGCTCTATGCGGACGACACCAAAATCTTTCGGTAAATCCAGGAACTAGAGACCATCGCATACTCCAGGCTTCACTAGTAGAATTCGATAACTGGTGCACGCGAAACTCCTTAACCATTTGTGTTGATAAGTGTGTTACCATCACCATCAGCCGTTCGCGCTCTCCAGTGCATTTCGACTACACGCTAAACGGGCAAACTTTGCAGAGAGCCGATTACGTCAAGGACTTGGGTGTTTTCGTCGACGCGAGACTCACGTTTGAGCAACACCTAGATCACGTTGTGACAAGATGCAGTCAATTGTTAGGTTTAGTCGTTAACATGACTCGCGAGCTCTCTGACCCAATCTGCACCAAAACTCTTTGTTGTGCTCTTATTCGATCAGTGCTGGAGTATGGCAGCGTTGTGTGGTGGCTCTCCTCTGCTCGGGGGGTTGCGCTTGGAGTCCATCCAGCGTAGGGCTACCCGTTTCGCGCTCCGTTCGTGGGGCAGCAACAACGACTACACAACAAGGTCCCGCTGCGCAAATTCGAGCAGTTTCCAGCGCAGAAAATGTACCAAAATCTGCGCTGGCCAGCGCAGATTTGGCCTGGTCTCCCGCGCTGGACTTCAGCGATTCCCGCGGTGGGTCGAGCAAGTTTAGCGCCATCTGTGGGCGAAATGGACGAACTATTTATGGCGGCGGAGCAAAAAAAAACGGTCAAAATTTTTTAAAAAAATGGCGCCCATTTTTTCGTCCGCTTCTTCTCCCTCCCTCACCCTGCCCTGCCTTACTTGCGCTTCTGCCCGTGCCTTCTTCCGCCGCCCGCTGATTGGCTGTTGTGGTGTATGCGTTGATACTCATATGTGCATTGTGGTTGTGTATTGTTATTGGTGGGTGTTAGCATTTATTAATTTGTGTGTGACCTTGAGACGCTGTGGGAGAAGCTGGATTGGGATTCAAAGTGATATCGGTGTATTGATGGTTTATTTTATTTCGTGCCGCTGCTGATGAGACCATTCGATGCCGCTGCCAGTTGAGGGTGAAGAAGCCTATTTAAAACAAGCGTAGGAGAACGTCTAACACTAATCTAATATTTTTTAATTTGAACATGTTTAATGCTTCAACGACCTTCTAAGCATCATGAAGCACAGTGTATAGTGACTAAAAATATATTTATTTAATGTGCCGAAATCTTTCTCGAGTTTTTGTGTCTCGGCACACACACACACACACAGCGCGGGGAAAGTGGCCGTTCACTCTATCATGTCGCGATCCCCCACCCCGCCCGGCGCTAGGGATGAGGATGCTACAAGAAAGCTGAACCAACCGTTCTACCGATAAGGTAGCCGTAATCGATCATGCGTGGAGGGGGGGGTGGTCTAGTGGGGGGGGGGGGGGGGGGAGTGCGTGCTTGCGCGACTTCGGGGGTGCGTGCTCGCGAGCGCGCTTTCGTGGGTGCGTGCTGGCGTGCGCGCTTTCATGCTTGCGGGCGCTCGTACGTGCGTGTGTGTGTGTGCGTGCGTGCTGGCGTGCGTGCGTTCATGCATGTGCGCGCGCGCGCGCGCGCGTGTGTGTGTGTGTGTGTGTGCGAGTTTGCGCGCGCGTGTTTGTGTCTGAGTTTGCGCGCGCGTGTTTGTGTGTTTGTTTGTGTGCGTGTGTTTGGAAACCCCAAAACTATTTTATTCTGATGCGTACATTTTCATCCGCTGCGGCTACAACGTCCATGCATTTTTGATTTCGCTACCTGAGAGACAACACAACCATTGGCATTGGCATCTTTGCGATCGGCTCTGCTGTTGGGGGTATTAAAAAGACACACGATCTAAGCAAACGTGCGTGTGATATGTTGCACATTTATTTCTAATTCAGCTAGCGGACGCAAGTGGAAACAACATTTTGAATTGAATCCATACAAAAGAGGATTCTGGATTTGTTTATTACGGTGCGCGTATGGTGCTGCACATGTCCGTCCAGAATCTGGTGGCTTGTTGGTTAGTAGTCGTTATCATGACGCCGATTGCCGGCAATGCCTTGGAATGAGTTCGGATCGGTAGGTTCATGTTTTGGTCGATTGCATTCCGTGCATTGGTCGTGCCACAGCGGTAGCCCGGCAGCACCAAAGTCAAAACAAACTCTTACCCGGGTGTGGACTGCTATGCTATGTGGACCCGGGTGTGGACTGCGTAATAGCCAACGCGATCATGCCGGCCTTTTCAGCACTTGAGTACCACGTAGCCGGATAGTCACCTCTTGCTACGGCGGACGGTTCATACGCGGTTAGAACCCACGACGGGGGTACTGCCACACTGTCTCCTGCCCGATGCATACGCTGCAGGCAGGGGGAAGGATGCACCTCCACGATAAAAAAAACACCGTCATGAACCAGCGGCGGACCTAACGGTAGGCGGACTAGGCGGTCGCCGATGATCTCTACAAGTGGACAATGTATTAACGACCAGGGGCCCCGGAAAGATGGTCGTTAGGGCTCCGTGGCTGGAGAACCATTTGAACCTCCCCTCCCCCCATGGCGACAACAATTTTAGGGCCTGTGACTAATGATCGTAGGGGTCCCATGGCCACCCCCCCGCCCCTCCATCCAGGATGCTGGTTTTACAATCAGGTTGCGTTCTTGATGCTGGTGGAACGGAAAGTGCGAAAATCAGCGCCGGGCTGAACGTGTCAATGCGAATTAGGGTTCAGCGCGTTGCACAGCAAACCCTCCAGTGTAAACTAACGATTCCTTAGTCATTTTTATATTGCAGTGTTTGAACTCATTGCAATTTTGTGGTTTGATTGTGAAAATGCAACTTCATCGCCGAAATGTTTGTTAACGGCATTTTTAGGCGCCACAACAGCTCGCGAGCATTGACCACACGCGAGAAAGAGATAGCGCTATGGAGGGAAAAAGCACGGACGACGGCTGACAGCGATTGGCCGTCTGACGCACCAACACATCCAAACCTTCGACAGCGCGCTCAGGCGAGGGGAATGAGGCGGAGCCAGGGACGGGCAGCTCGACGACCTGCTTGACAAATTTGCCGTTGGAGAGAAAAGGAAGGCATGATAAAATTCTCAGAACGCCATAACGTCTTCCGTCGCTTTGCGCAGCGGGGTGTTTGTTGCTCGGGTTACCCCAACTCGACGACCGAATACGAAATGCTAGGCTGGTTTTTATCGTTGGGCTTCTCAATGGTAGCATCGATTGTCCGGTTTTGCTCTCGTCGATACAGCTGTACATGCCTGCAAGAACTCTCCGCCCTCGGGCGATGCTGGCCATCCCAGAGACCGCCTTCGCCTCCCGAGACCCGTTTTTACGTATATGTCTTGCTCTGAATGCGGAATCTGATGCGTATGAGCCCGGCATGACGATGGCAAATGTGTTGAGTCGCATTAATTTACTTCGCGCCTCTCGCCAGAATCTTTAGCGTCCTTGTTATTGTTATTGTTGTTATTATTGTGTTCTTGTAAATCGTGTGACTATTTATGTTATATTCCTATTGTACCCTTACATATATCGAGTGGGCTTATGAGGTCCGTCGATCATTTAACAAATATACAAATATACAGTCCGCCCACCGTTTAACGCGCCACTGGGTATTTGCGTCTTTTGTATTCCATCGATACCACGTTTTACATCTGTCATTAGGTAAACCCCAGTCAGACAAATCGGACTTAATTTACCCCTATCTTACCGCTAAATTACCGGTAATTTAAGATTAATTTAATGGTAAATTAGCAGTCGTTAATTTACCCATTCGAGCAGTTTTGACAGATCCTATTCCTTCCTCTATTTAGTTTAATTTTTTTTCGGATAAATTGTTAATAAATAACACGAAATATATTATATCACAGTTTAAAAGTTATATTCAATCATTTTACTTAACTTATACCAACGATTAAAATGTATTTTATAACGAACTCGACTTAAACAATCACTTCACCCGGAGAAGGTGATGCACAAATAGCACAAATAAATGCAATTTCTCGGCTGTTTTTTTACATTTAACAGTTTTGAACACACCGCCGACGTCTTCTTCCACTAAAAGATCATTTAAACAATACTCTTTTTGTTCTTATTTATATATTTTCACTAACAACAAACGACAACAATTCTTACCGCTAAATCCCAAATAGCCAGCTCGTACTTTATAGCTGATTTAGGGCTGTTTAACGAAAAATCGTTCCAATGTCGTACTTTGTGGCTGATTAAGAGATAGACGGTACTTTGCGGAACTATGGAGCTTTTTAACAGGCACATGGTACTCTTTGGAACTTTGCGGCTGATTAATACTATGTGTAGGGTTCATGATGGAACTTTAAGGCTTGTTAAGAACGTGTACCAAACTTGGTGAAACTTCATAGGTTTTTAATGCATGACATCGGTACAAGGTGGGTCTTGTCAAAGTGTCAAAGACTGACGCCGTCAATCATCTCATTGCTGCTGTACAAGTTAGATGAGTTCTTTGAAGAAGGGATTTTGAAGGAAGTGATTGTGATTGTTCATTAAATTGTGATACGTTTCGTGTAATTTATGAATATTGAGGGTTTAAAAATATACACATGTACACAAACAAAACAAATCCTGTTGTTTATTTCATCGATGACACTTGCTTGAAAATAAAACACAAAGAAAAATAATCCCCGGCACCGTAGCTTAAGGAAGCTGCTTAGGCGCTATTTAGAAGGACCGCCTGGAACTTTGATGCTGTTTATCTACTGCAAAAGGCGAATTAGAGCAGCGATCTTTAGCGTGCCAAAATGAGCTGCTTAAGCAATTCTGGCTATTTGGGATTGCTCTTAAATTACTGTTATGACAGACACAAAACTGCTCGAATGGGTAAATTAACAGAAGGCTGTCGGACTGGGACGTTTGTGGATAACGTATGGACCTTTATATCTGGCAATGAGTAATTTGTTTGAATTTGGCGTGTTATCTACATTTTTAATTACAACAAACTCTCCTTCATTGAATACGGGAGCATGTTGGTGTTTAGCATGTTGTTTCTCATTATTTTGTTGTGATTTTAAAATATTGAATGATGCTTCTGCACGTATAGCTTCTAGATCTAACAATGGGGCCCTTCACGATTGTGTAGAATCCATTGTTTATTCTGTCGCTTATCCAACACTTGTATAATTTGCCGCTGAAGCACACACGTCCGTTGCGCTCGATCGCACACGCTTGTCTGCCCGTTTGCTCTGTCTCCGAACTATCTCCTGTCAAGTACGTCTCGATCTCGCTCTCTCTATATCCTCTCTCTCTCTATTCATATTCCTACATCCCTTCCCTATCCGCAAATGTGAAATGAAAATCATGTGGAAAAAAAACTATTCTATGATGTTTTGCGTAAAGTCCACTGTGCATCGCTTTCAATTAATTTGAGTGCAACTTATTACTACTGCAACTTGAGTGCAACTTATTATTAGTTCCAGTCCGGGCCGTCATTCATCTATACCGCCGTTATTTGATTTAGTTTTTTATCTCTCTTTTCCTTGTGGGTCGAATCTAGAACGAGATAAAGGATTTATTTTTCATCTGGATGGTAGTTTAGTCGTTCTTTTTGGGCGTGAATGTTCGCCCAATTTTTTATCCTGATTTTGTCTGCTCTGAGTAGTTGTACTGCTTGTGGGAGTTTCTCCTAGCATCGATGTTCTACTATGTTGATATTTATTATCCGCGTAATCCTTTTTTGGATGTATCTTCTTTAAATGGGACACTGGTCTTCGGAATTTGATGCCCTGTTCGTTGACTATTATTGTGTCATTCCCCGAGTGTTTTAGGACGATGTATTCATCATTGCGGAACTTGGGTGCACATTTGTCAGCTTCGTAGTTCTTTATGAGAACTTTGTCACCGATGACGATGTTGGAAGGTCTTGCATGCCTTCGATTGTCTGCATAGATTTTCCCTTTTTGTTTCTTAATAGCGTCTTCGTCTTTTGTTGCCTCGTCCCGATTCCAGAAGGGTTCCGTTCTGAGCGATGGTAGCAAGTCTTTCACGGGTCTAATTGTTAATAGTTCTAGTGGGGCTTTACCTGTTATTGTATGAGGTGTTGTATTATACCAGTAAACATATTGTTTAATTTCCTCTCTCCAGTCGGTTTTCTGTGATTTGGCTATACGTAGGGATCTTAAGATGCCGCGGTTCGCTCTTTCAACGAGGCCGTTCATTTGAGGCCAGTACGGAATTGTGTGTACGAGGCGAATATTCTTTTTTGTACAGTAATTTTTAAATTTTTCACTAGCGAATGGAGGGCCATTATCACAACGGAT
Organism: Anopheles gambiae; assembly: GCF_943734735.2. Lineage (NCBI taxonomy): Eukaryota > Metazoa > Arthropoda > Insecta > Diptera > Culicidae > Anopheles > Anopheles gambiae. The sequence goes on along the minus strand of NC_064600.1, from coordinate 23,008,177 downwards.
TGTCTCTGGGTATGTGTGTTCCGAAAATACTAATTCTAGCGCTTCTATAGTTTTTGCTTCATTTGTTAGCTTCATCTCGATTACTTTTGTAAAGCGGCTATAGTAGTCAATGACTACAAGAAATGTAGCGAACTCTTTCGCGGAGAATAAATCGATGGCGAGGTCTTGCCACGCTCGGTCAGGCATTTCTTTCCTTAGCATAGGTTCGGCTGGAGTTTGGGAACTAACGGCAGTGCAACCCGCGCTTCTTGGATTCGTTCGGTGACATCACGGTCCATGTAAGGCCACCAAACATTTTCCCTAAGGTATCGACGCATACTCACGACTCCAGGATGTCCTCTATGTGCTATGTCCAGGGCCTTTTTACGCAGGATGACAGGAAGAACTATCCTGTCGTTTCTAACTACGATGCCATTGATCACACCTAACTCTTTAGAGAATGCTTGGTATCTAACAAGCGTTGGAGGCCAGTTATTGTTCTCTATAGCTTCCATAAAATCTTTTAATGTATCATCGCAGAGTGTTGCTTCTTGGATTTCTTTTAAGGTAATTGCTGACGCCCCTTCGCTAATCTTGCAAAGGTAGTGTTCTGAATCCTCGTCAAACGGTTTTTCTGTGTCTGGAGATTGGAAACATAAACGGGATAAACTATCGGCTATATTAATTTTGCCGGGAATATATTTCACATGAAATTTGTACGGTTGTAAGCGAAGTGCCCACCCTTCAGCACTCGAGCACGCTCTTTTCCCATCTTGATATTTCCCTTCGAATATGTACTCAAGGCTTTTATGGTCTGAAAATATTGTGAATTCTGTGCCAAATAGGTATAAATAAAATCTTTCTACGGCCCACACTACTGCTAAGGCTTCTCGCTGAGTTTGGGGGTAAACTCTTTCAGTTTTTGTGAGTACTTTGGACGCGAAGCTTATTATTCGGGGTATATTCGAAGGGTTTCTTTGACATAGTACTGCTCCAAGTCCCACAGGTGAAGCATCAACGTAAAGTTCAATCGAGGCCTTTGGGTCGAAGAAGCCAAACCGATGAACGTTTTCCGAATGTTCATTTTGAAGGCTGATGAATGCCTCTTTTTGTTCTTTACCGAATATTTCAACGTCTCCTCTTATAAACTGGCGCAAAGGTTCTGAACGAGTGGATAAATCGGGAATAAATTGCCCCACGAAATTTATCAAACCCAGGAAGCTACGAACCTCTTCCTTGGTTGCCGGAGTTCTAAAATTATTTATCGCTTCTATTTTCGAGTTTGAGTGGCTAATGCCTTCAGCACTTACAATGTATCCCAGTATATCGAGGTAATTAGTTTTGAAAACCCATTTCTCTTTGTTGAGGGTCGCGTTGTTTTCCTTTAATATCGACAACACTTCCGATACTCTTTGGTCATGTTCTTCTTCCGTTTCACCTGCGATTATTATGTCGTCAATGTATATGATAACTCCACTTATGCCCTCCAACGTGTGGCACATCATTCTCTGGAATATTTCGGGTGCGCAGTTAATGCCAAACATGAGCCTAGTAAACCTCATGATCCCTCTACTTGTCATGAATGTAGTTATACTGCGAGATTTGGGGTGAAACTCTATATGATAGAATGCTGATGTAATGTCCAATTTTGAGAAGAACTTTGACCCTTTTAGTTTGTTCAGAAGCGTGTCGATCATGGGTAACGGGTAGTGTTCCCTTTGTATGGCCTGATTCGGGTATTTCATGTTTATGCAAAGTCTGATGTTGTCCTTCCCTTTTGGGACCACCACCATGGGCGAGATCCATTCTGGTGGGCCTGTAACGGGTTGTATAATTTCTTGTTCCAACATTTCTTGAATTTTTGCATATACTTTCTCTTCCATAGCCGCTGGGATTCGGAGATAAGCAATTTTTTTTGGAGTAAAAGATGAATCAATGCAAAGTTTTACTTGTATGCCTGGAAATTTGGGGAACGGGTTACACTTGCTGTGTAAGCTGTTGACGCTTAGACCGACTTTAAGAATTTTTAGTTCTTCCGCTGTTCGTTTACTTCACAGTGACTTGTGCGCCCCTTTTACTACAAAAAACTCTGCATAGGCTGTTGGTTTTGCTTCATTAACAGAAATGACTGCTTCGATGATGAGAATGACCTCCAAAGGTTTATGAATGGCGTAAGCAGTTATTTGGCGATCGCAGCCATATTTCTTTTTGTAAATTGTGATGCCAGCAGTAAGAAGGGATTTCATTTCATTTCATTTCATTTCATTTATTAATTCCATATCCGCCATGAAGGCTACATAAAACAGACTTAAAACTAAATAAACCCTAACAAATAAACAAAATAATTCATGAAAAACTAAGCCTAACTAAACTAGTCTTGACCTAGCAAAAAAAAAATTAAAGAAAAAAAACATAGGTAGAGCGTAGAGACTATCAAAACTTAATGAAACTTAGAAGAATAATTAAAGAGAATTATAAGAAAAAATACGGTTACGGAAAGAGTTGAGAGAGGAGTCGAAATCAAAGAGATAGTAAAAGTGGTTAAACAACCTGAAACAGGATAGAATAAGATCATTGAAAGTATAATGAGTATGACGTGTTTCAATTGACAGAGGATCACGAGGACGAAGGGAACGAGAGGGAACATACAACGAGATGGACGAGAGTAAATCAGGAGCATCAGTATCAGAAAGTAATAAGCCACCGATAAAACATGCCTGAGACACTTGGCTGCGGAAGCTTAAAGAGTGCAGATTGAATAACTGCAATCGCGTTTCATAGGGAGGTAGTGAGGCAGCACCGAACAAACGACGAAAAGCAACCCTGGTAAAGAGGCGCTGAATGCTTTCATTTCTCGAACAGCCATCAATAGTAGGAGGATTCCAGATGATACTAGCATATTCAAGAAGAGGCCTTACCAGAGCACAATAAAGTTTTCTTAGGAAGCTTTGATCTCAAAAAATAGAGGTAAAACGTAAAATAAACCCAAGGGTTCGATTAGCTTTTAGTAGAACCTCATCAAGCTGCAGTTTAAAGTTAAGATGACTGTCGAGTATAATACCAAGGTCACGGATGGACATAACACGAGAGATGGACGAGTTAGAGAGAGTATAGTTAAATAAAATAGGAGAAAGAGAGTGAGAGAAAGAAATAACAGAACATTTATCAGGGCACAAGCGAAGTAAGTTGGATGAACACCAATGAACAAATGCATTAAGGTAATGCTGAAGACTCATACAATCAGAAGAAGAGGACACAGGTAAAAAGATTTTGATATCATCCGCATAAAGGAGATGACCATCAGGAGGTAATACATTACAGACATCATTGATGAACAAAGAAAACAGAAGTGGACTTAGCACACAACCCTGAGGGACACCTGACGTACAACAAAACTCCTCAGATAAGTACGACCCGGTTTTAACCCTGCAAGATCGATTACTTAAGTATGAGGACAGCCAGCTAATAATGCCATCACCAAAACCAAGTTTAGATAGTTTAGCTAATAGTAAAGAGTGAGGTAAACTATCAAATGCAGCATGAAAGTCAGTGAATAGTGCATCAAGTTGAGTACCGACCTCAAAAGATCTAAAAATATTGGACACAAAAGACACGAGATTAGTTGAAGTAGACCTACCAGGCATAAACCCATGCTGTTTAGGGCTAATAGCGGAACTACAACTATGAAGTATGGTTGCAAAGATACATAGCTCAAAAGTTTTGGCTGTGGTACATGTTTGAGTTATCCCACGATAATTAGAGACAATGCTACGGCATCCCTTTTTGTGTACCGGAAAAAGCCAACAGGATTTCCAAAGAGCAGGAAAGACCCCAAGAGAAAGTGAAAGGTTGAAAATTTTAGCAAGGTGTGGAGCAAGCACGTCCTTACAGTTTATTAAAACTGAGGCAGGAATGCCATCTGGACCAGGAGTAAAAGAACGTTTCAACCCAAATAACACCTGTGCAACTGTTTCAGAACTAACCGAAATATCAGAGAGATTAATTAAGTTCTCCGGCGTGTAGAGTAGCCCACCCTCGATAAGGTTAGGGTCACTAACCGGTGGCTCAAACATTTGGGAAAAATTAGCAGAGAAGATTTCACAAATCTCAACAGGAGTAGAAGCAGTTAGATAATCAAGTACTATTTCATTAGGTAACGTATTGCATCCTCTTCGTCCCCTAACAAATCGCCAGAAGGATGCTGGATCAGAACGGAAACGCGATTGCAGTCTACTCGAATAGGCATCAAAACGAGCCCTGATGTACAATCGATGCGCAGAGGCAGCGTACTTAAATAAACGAAAGTTGTATGCAGATCGGTTCAGACGATACCTGCTAATATATTTCATACGATCCTTGTTCAGGTTGCGAAGAGTACGATTGGACCAGGGAGGATTAGGAGGGGATCGAAAAATATGTGTACATGAAAGGAGTGCAGTGGTTAACAAAGCATTAAACGATTGGACAGCCTCGTCGACCGATGTACATTGATAAAAAAGACCAGTCGGCACGAGATAGAATACAATTAAGTTTACGATACACTGTAAGACGAAAATTATAACACTCAATGAATTAGAAGCAGAAGGCAATACATTCCTAACCCTACTAGCCCTAAATAAAGAAGACGGTAACGCAATTTCCAGAGCAGGATGATGGGCATCCTGGGGCAGTATTAACAGAGCTAAAACAACTTTACTGGTTGATGGTTGAAAGAGGAATGAACATTTTACTAACTACATTCTGTCAACACTATTTCATAGAGTACTATGATCAATTGTACACCAGTATCTCATAGTATACTTAAATCAATTGTAAACTTCAACATCCCGCCTCAATTGATCAATCCTAGCATCGTTCGTAGTTTGCCAAATCTTGGTGAAGGAAGACCTTTCATCATCATGTCAGCTATTTGTTCTTCAGTTGGCTGATATTGAAGTTTGATCTGTTTCTGTTGAATAAGGTCTCTCTCCTTTTGACCAGTAGTAAAGACACTGATCATGTCCACTTCGTTCAAAACTAATGCTAGAGATGAACGTATGGAATCGCAAATTCCAGCTCCAAAACGCCTGTTTCAATCCATAAACGGCTTTTTTTTAGTTTGCAGACCAGTCCATTTCCCGCCTCAAAGCTAGACGGTTGCCTCATATAAATTTCTTCGGTCAGGCCGCCATTCAGGAACGCAGTCTTCACATCCATTTGATAAACATGTAGATTTCGCTGATTTTCCAGGGCCAACAATATTCTCAATGTCGTCATCTTCGCTACAGGAGAATATGTTTCCGAATAAACGAATTCTTTCATCTGCTTAAACCCCTTCGCAACAAGTCGAGCTTTGCACCGGTCAATTTTTTTTCACCATCATGCTTGATAGTGAACACCCATTTATTGCCGACAGGGCGTCGACCAGCAGACAGTTCTGTAAGGGTCCACGTTTGATACTTCTTCAGCGATTCCAATTCGGCCTCGATTGCTTTCTCCCAAAGTGACCAATCATCACGCTTTTTCAATTCATCTATGTCACTTGGAATGCTGTCTACATACTTTTCAGCACTCAACGCAAACGCTGAAATATTGTAGTCCTTGTGCCAGTCAGGAGGTACACGATTTCTAACACTTCGACGTACACCGGTTTCTTCGCAAATACTTTCAGCCAACATCGCACGTACAGTCACTATCCGATATACGCTATCGCACGGGACCGAGCGCAATAGCGTATCTCGAGTTTTCGCGTATATCGAATTTCCTTTGACACATCGTTTATACTTCATGCTTAAAGTTGACAAATATACAAAGGGTCTAACAAAATTTAAAATGCATGCGAAAGTGATGGCTAAGCGTTCTTTTAGCCTGTTAAATTAATTATCAATTTTAAAATAAGTAAAGCAATAATAATATATTTTAGTAATTCATTCATTCCTTTATTCACAAATCTGAAATGAAAATATTTTTAAGGATAAACTACAACTTTTCAACAAAATGGTCCATTGTAAGTTGTTTTTTAACGGTCTTTTTTTCATTATATATATATATTTGTATACTTCTATTTCCTTCCTTACTTGATTTATAACATTTTGGACCTATCTTCATCTTCATCCATTGCTTCAAATTCTGAAAGCGCTCTTTCTATGTTTTCAAAGGCAGCCTCCAACCTTTTGCAGCTGAAAATTTTCGTGTGTGTTTCCAGATTTTCCTCATCATACTCGTCATTGTATTCATCCAAGACCTCCAAGGTCTGCATTTGAATGAGTTCATTGTTTGTCAAAGGTTCTCCTTGGTTAAAAATGAGGGTGCTGATCTCTTGAGTATCTAATTCAATCTGTAATATATCAGCTAAAGACGTGCATTCTTCTATTACATTTGTTATTTTATCATTATCTGGTTCCTCATCGTACATAAAATAAGTAGGGCATACTTTTTTCCAACACGCGTTAATAGTATCTGATTTCACTTGATTCCAAGCAGTTGAAATGTTATGTATAGCAGCAAGAATATTGTAATTTTTCCAGAAATTTTGAATAGTAGTGTTAGGATTTTCCTCTATCGTTTTGATAATGCGGGTGATTGTTTGTCGTATGTAGTATGACTTAAATGTAGCAATTACTCCTTGGTCCATCGGTTGCAAAAGTGATGTAGTTCTAGGTGGCAGGAAAACTACTTCGATATTAGGGTTAAGTTCGTTAAGCTCAGTGGGATGTCCAGGAGCATTGTCCAATAACAGAAGAACTCTAAATGGAATGTTTTTATCTTTGCAATATGTTTTTACCTCTGGCACAAAGTTATGATGGAACCATTCATTAAAATTAGAACGAGTTACCCATGCCTTCTTGTTGGATTTCCATACAACTGGTAATGATTGAATATCAATATTTTTGAAAGCTCGTGGTTTTTGGGAATGGTAAACTGCTAATGGTTTCAATTTTAAATCACCCGTCATATTACTACCTAACATAATGGTAATTCTTTCCTTTTGTGCCTTAAATCCAGACGCACGTATTCCATCATTAAAGACATAGCTTCTTGTGGGCATCTTTTTCCAAAATAATGCTGTTTCATCCACGTTGATGATTTGTTCGGGAACATACCCTTTTTCCAAAATATGCCTCTCTAGAAACTCAGGTAAGCTTTCCGCCTCAATTTCATCTGCACTAGCTGCCTCTCCATATATTTTTACATTTTTTAGATTTGCGCGTTTTTTAAATCGGTTGAACCAACCTAAACTGGCATTGAAACTACATACCGATTTTTTCGTCGTTGAGTTATCTAAATCCTCATATAAGGATTTTGCTTTCGATTGAATTAATCCCAAACTAAGGGGAATCCGCTTCGATATCATGTCTTCGATCCAAACAACCAATAAACTTTCCATTTTTTCTACCACCTCATTGCGTTTCCGTGTTGCCATTGATGTTCCTTTCGCAGAATTCAGCAGAGTTTCTTTTGATTGTATGATGGTCCGTATTGTTGATTGCGGTCGTTTGGTTTGTCTGGCTATTGATGCGTAACTTTGTCCTTTTTCGAACATTCTAACTATATCCATCTTATCTGCCATTGTTATCGCACACTTCTTTCGAGTGTTTTTAATAATTGATGCCATTTTTTGTTTCGCAATGCTGCTGCAACTTTAAGACGCACATGAAGTTAGGATGATTGTAAATGTTTACCGATATTTTCTGTGAATTTCATTTCGTTTCAAGCTTGTCTGGTTAAAACTGTAGGTTGAATACTTCATTCAATATAAACAAATACAAAATGGACCTAGAAGAACTCAATCAGCTATAGTAAACGCAAAGAACTGTCACTTTTGAAGAAAATCGCGTACTGCGGAATCGCGTATATCGAGTATCGCGTACTGCGGATAATTGCTGTACTTTTTCGACAATAGTTCTGTTCATCCGTTCACTCAATCCATTTTGTTCCGGTGTATACGGAACCGTCATCTCGAGCCTGATGCCACGTTGCCGACAGAAAGATTTCATTTTCTTGCAGCTATACTCGCTTCCATTATTACAGCGAAAACGACACATCTTGGTTTGGAAATGTGCAGTAGCCATAGCTTCGTACGTCTCCAAATAATCGACAGCTTCATCCTTCGACTTTATCAGATAAACAACTGTCTGATGACTGAAGTCGTCCGTGAAAGTGATGAAGTACCGCATACCGTCCCACGTCGAAGGTGAGATGGGACCACAGACGTCGCTATGCAATAACTCTAACGGACGCGTAGTCCGCTTTCCTTCACGCCTTACAAACGGTTCTCGAGTTTGTTTTCCAGCCAAGCATGGTTCACATATCACTGATTTCGAGCTTTCATAATTTTCGCTGCCTTCTAGATCCAACCCATCAACCATTTTCTTATCGATAAGCTTCATCAGGTTTCCATTCCCAATGTGACCGTAACGTTGATGCCACAGCTGCAACTCCATGGAAACCTTTCCCGTTACCATAGCAGCATTTGGTGTTGCTAGGTAATGAAAGTCCATCGCGTACAGCGCACCAACCTGCTTACCGGTAGCAACGACACCTTGATAAGCATCTTCAACGGTTACTTTGCCTTTATGGAAAACCACCTTCTTTTCCGAATTTTCCAGCCGACGTAAAGACATCAGATTCAGCGTCAGCTCTGGAACAAAAAGAACGATTTCCATGCGGATTTCAATTTTCTTACCATCAACAAACGAGTAAACGTTGATCTCTCCGCGTTGTTTAGCAACCAGGTTGACGCCTTTCTTCGCAGTTGCTATGCAGACGGGCTCATCTAGCATTTCCAGGTTTTTGAATAATTCTTTTCGATTCACCATATGATCTGAAGCTCCACTATCCAGATACCACCGTTGCAATTGCTCATTCAACGTCGACTCTGATCCTGTCACAAACGATACAGATGTCGTAGCAGCATTTGCCTTCATAGGTTTTCTTTTCTCAAAAAAATGTTCTGCATGCTCTTCAAGATGTTCGTTTTTCGGACAGTCAGCTCTCTTGTGCCCGAATCCACCACAGCTGAAGCACTTCAGACGAAATTTTCCTCTGGTCTTTCCAGCAAAACTAACTTCTTCTGAATTTTGAATGCTCGAACTTCTTCCTCTCCGTTTCGATTCGACATCCAAATACTTGCTTTTCACAAATTCCAGGGTCAGTTTCTCTGATACTGCTTCCATCGCTGTGTTCACAGACTCGTATGAAACCGGCATGGTCAGCATTAGGTGACACACAATGTCCTCCTCGTCTATTTTCGCACCGGTCGACTTGAGCTCCCGAATCTGTTTATCGAAACAAAGGAAGAGAGATGCCAGACTTGAAGATTCGTCATGCTTCATCTCCAGAAGTTTTCGCTTAAGCATGAACCGGTTGGTCAAGCTCTTCCGTTCGAAAATTTCATTCAGTCCATCCCAAATTTCCTTCGGACTCCTCTTGTTCTTTATGTATTTCAGGTGACTATCGGCGACAGCTCCGATCAGGACCGAACGACACTTGTTGTCCTGTTTCATTCGAAACGCCTTCTGCTCCTCCTTCTCCTTCTTTACAGCCGCTGTATCCTCATGCACGATTTCCCAGAAGTCTTCTTTCTCCGCTTTCTTCTCGACACAGTGCGCGATTTCCAACTGTTCCAGGAACGCCAATATCCTGAACTTCCAATTATTGAAACCCGTTCCGTCGAAAGGCTTGATCTTGAGGAACTTCTCTTCGTCTCCCATCGTGAGGATTTATTCGAATGGCTTAAAGAATCTTCTAGGTTTGAATTAGGTTATCCTGGGTTATACTGAGTTATACTGGGTTATATTGGGTTATACTGGGTTATACTGGGCCCATAACCTATTAACAGAGCTAAAACACCTTTACTGGTTGATGGTTGAAAGAGGAATGAACATTTTATTAACTACATTCTGTTAACACTATTTCATAGAGTACTATGATCAATTGTACACCAGTATCTCATAGTATACTTAAATCAATTGTAAACTTCAACAGGCAGGAGCAGTGACGAAGCAGGATACACAGAACAACAAGCAGTTGAAGCAGAGTCGGAGAGCACCAGGTCCAGATAATGATTTAAATGGTTATGCACCCCGTTCAGCTGATAGAGTTCATGCAAATTTAACACATCCAAAAAGCAGGAACTGGATGAATTTAAAGAGATATGTGGCACATAATGTCTTATAGTTAAAGATGAATCTGACCTTACTGCGGCTGCAGGCGACCACTCTAACGCCGGTTAATTGAAGTCGCCAAGAAGGATAAGATGATCATTCGGTTTCATTTGCATGTATGCATCGCTGATGAAAGCAGAAAGGGATTCTAAATAGTTGCGGTCGCTGCTCAAATACAGTGGCACATAAACAATCCCCACACAAAGACGAAACTTAGGAAAAGAAAAACGAATACATAAAGCTTCAAGCGTAGGTTGATTCATGTTAAGTGCCACAGACGGATAACGACTGGAACATGCAAGCAGCACACCACCCCCACGCGATCGTTCATTGTTTAACCTGCTACAATATATATCGCAACGGTATATATTGTAAGAATCACTATCCAGGACCATGTTGGATGGAATCGATTCATTTAACCAGGTTTCAGTAAGGGCAAGCATTTCAAACCCTGATTCATTCGCAGAAAGGCGCAATTCATTATATTTGGTGCGAAGGCCTCGAACATTTTGGTAATAGATCACGAAGGGGTCTATGAATTGTGAGCTATCCGTTTGGCAAACGGGCTGATCTGTGGTGAGCGGTTCGTGTTGCTGAGATTGGTCTGTGATTGAAGCCCCACCCCCGGTGATAACTGAGGCGGTGTGGGAGGAAACTCCAGTTGAATAGCCTCTAGGATCTCGGTCATCTGGGATAGTGATGGAATCCCGCGCTGTGGGGATGGCGATTGAAGTTCCAAAAAATGATCCGGATGAGCGGTGCTTTTTGGCGCAGCTGAAGAGCAATTTGCACTGCTTGAACGATGCGAAGTAAGCGCAGAAGGGTCAAATCGGGCCCTTTCATGTATACGTTGCTTTGGTAGGCCACGATCAACAAACTCACGAACAGTAAGTGAAACTGGCCAAATAGTAGATTGAAGCGCCAGATCCTTAAGTAATTTAGGAATACTCACTTTAAACGATATAAAGGACATCAAATCAAGGTTCGCACCCTTTTTCGTGAGACGATAAACATCTATGTTGTCGGTTGGCAGCACAGCTTTAAGCCACACACGCATATCATCAGCGGAGACATGCGATTTGATGTTCGTGAAGTATAACCATACTTTCTCTGCTATGCCAGTGTTCGTGACATCATGGTTCAAAACAGGATCAGAAGATGATTTTGTATTTGTTCGGCAGTGCCTAGCACTAATATCACTAGTCACCTTAGTACGATGAGTGTAGTGGTTGCAGCTATCAGAAGCTTCCACAGTGTTGGTATCGTTCGCTGCTGGTTGGATATCTGCAGTATTTCCATACGATTTCCGTAACCGTATTGATTGCTGCTCCAGAGTCAATAAGAAATTCTACTGGGTATGTATCAATTTTACAAGTTATTATACAGCTGTCACTGCGATTAGCCTGTGATGGGGTATAAGTTTTTCCATATAATTAGTGAATTCATCAAGCTTAGTCGTGCTGAAACTCAGGTTAACATATTACTATGATTCTACTAGCCCTCGTATGATCATTTCTACTTATCCAATTATCTTATCAGATATTCACCCCTCCGTCAAGTACTTACGTTATCATGTTGTGCGTTTACCTCTCTTGTAGGACGCGTCTCTTGTGCAGTAGAACGATCCATCTCTCGTATGTTGTTTGTTGATCTTGGTTGCTTCCAAACATAGGGAGAATAAGGCTGTCGTCGTTTGTTGCTGCATTTTTGGGCAAAATGTCCTATCTTTCCACATTCGTTACATCGGGCTTTCCGGGCAAAACAACCGGTGGATTCTCTTGTGTGCTCACGAGATCTGCACCGATCACATTCCGGTGACATTGCGGACGGCCTTTTGTTTCCTGTGCGATCGTGTCTAATGTGTGACACAGACGCTGCTTCGTGCTCATTGTTAGAAATCGCTTTCTGCTTTGCAAGGATTTCCCTGTTGAGTGCGAAATTGGCTAATTCGTCCAACTTCATGACATTTTCAAGCCCTTTATCTCGGACTTTAATGTCTCTAGCACCTGCCGTAATTTGATGAAGAATTTCTTTTTCTTCGCGCATTCCGAAATCGCATTTCTTCGCCTGAGTGTGTAGTTTCAGCATGAACCGATTGAAAGGCTCATCTGCCTGCTTAATATTCCTAAACACCTCCAACTCTATACGTTCGTTTCGTTTTCCTACGAAGAATTTGTTAATGCGTTTGATAGCGTTGTCAAATTCAGGTGTTTCTTGAGCCGCAAGTGGCACTTGCGTCTGTGATGGGATGATCTCGTCCTCAGCTTGGCCTAGGTTAGTATATGCGTTGAAGATCTCTTCCTCCTCGGGCCAGCATATACACGAATTTCTCATGCTGTGAAAGTGGCCCTTTTAGTTCCAATATTAGGAGAAGAGCTCGCAACTACTCTTCCCATTCCGTACGTAAATCAGAACAGTTTACGTCGGAATTGAAAGGTTCTAGCGGAAATTTTTCAGGATCCATCTGGAAAAGCATTGTTAAATATGTATACTGTTGAAACCTTTGGTACGATCGACGTACGATTGTGTTAGGCCATTTATTTGATTATCAAAATTTCAACTAGTTTTATCTCGACAACATTATAAAAGTTAATTGATAAAGGCTACCACCGGGCCCGTCCTTTGTGCTTCGGTTGACCCGGACTCACTTCTCGAGAATCGTTTTTTTCTGACACTACGGGTACGTTCCACCGGTCTTGTCTTTTGTAGTATTAGTATGATTGTTCTTTTTTTCCACTTGCACGCTACGGGTACCACCGTCTCCTGGTGGATTGGTTTTATCTGCTTCTTATTTACCTTCTTCTTTTCCTCGTTTGCTTCGACGCTACGGTTACCACCAGGCTCGTCTTTTTTGCTTCGATTGAACCGGACTCACTTCTCGAGAAAAGTTTTTTTTTCCTTCTAACACTACGGGTACGTACCACCGGTCTTGTCTTTTGGAGTATTAGTATCATTGTTTTTTTCACTTGCACGCTACGGGTACCACCGGGCTCGTCTTTTGTGCTTCGGTCATACCGGGCTCACTTCTCGAAATTCATTACCTTCTTTTCCCGACGCTACGACTATCACCGGGCTCGTCTTTTGTGCGCGCTCACATTCACCCATACAAGGCTCACTCAGAGCATTCTTTTTTTTTCTTTTTGCTGCGAGTAATACCGGACCAATCGCATGTTCTACGGCCAAGCCGGTCTCACCATTACGATGTTACTGCCTTCCAAAGCCTCAACTTACCCGTTTGAACAATTTACGAATGCAAAGCAAACTTTACGTCCCAATTTACGTCCTCCTAGCAACCATTGTCACTTTGCACATGTATACTCTATTTCTCGCTATTTCACCGGTGATAAGGATGATTACGATCATGCGTTACTTACTTTCATACCTCGTCGGGGTTCTATGTATGTGTATATAAAAAAGGAATACCGGCTGCGCCAATTGTAGAATCCACTGTTTATTCTGTCGCTTATCCAACACTTTTATAATTCGCCGCTGAAGCACACACGTCCGTTGCGCTCGATCGCTCACGCTTGTATGCCCGTTTGCTCTGTCTCCGAACTATCTCATGTCAAGTACGTCTCGATCTCCCTCTCTCTATATCCTCTCTCTCTATTCATATTCCTACAGATTGTAGTCAGTTTTTTGTATGGAGTTCGACAGTTGGAGGCTGAAATCATGTAAACACTCCATACAAAACCACACAATAAACTAGCCTGCAATTTTCCCAAGTAGACATTGTCAGGCGAAATGTGGACAAAACAGGGGGAGAAGGGTAAAAATCTGCTCGATCCGTGTGCGGTAAGTCAGCGGTGTCGATCAACAAGGTAAGTTATGTTTGTGTAAAAACAATTAAATATGGAAAATGCAAGCAGAGCAATAATTTGTTATTTAATATTATTACACATTACAGCTTCATCATACGGGAATGTGCAGCCGGATGCCGTGGAAGTTGCCGATATACCATGGAATCAGAAGCCGCGGATTACGTTTCTGATGACGATGAAGACGCTGATTGCTCGGTGTTGGAAGACGATTGGAGTGAAGGCGAATTGGAGGAGGAAGTCAATGAGGATGAATATTTTTATGCTGATGAAGCCCCCGAAGGCAATGCTTATGCTAGCAGGCTTAGGATATGGGCTTTAACTCATAAAATAACGCATTCTGCATTGAGTGATTTGCTGGTGTTGACTCGTGAAACTACAAATATTTCTCTTCCTAGCTGTGCAAAGACGCTACTGAAAACTCCGAAACGGGTGGAGAGACATTTTACGGCCGTTGGAGAAGGGCAGCTTTGGTACCAAGGAATACAAAGCACTCTCCAACAATATTATCGGTAAGAATAATATAACTGTTTGGAATGAACATGTGGGAATTTTTGGATTACTTTTTCGTTCTAGATCTGTACCACCAGTCATCAGATTGATAGAAGCAAATATTGCGGTAGATGGACTTCCGATGCATAATAGTGGACCAACGCAGCTATGGCCTATTTTAATGCACATAGTTAATCTACCAGCACTGCCAATCATGGTGCTGGATGTATTTTGTGGTGCGACAAAACCGAGCTGTTTGGAAGGGTTTCTCCGGCCTTTAGTGGATGATATCAACCGCGTACTGGTGCAAGGCATTGATATCAACGGAATTACCATCGACTTTCGCCTGAAAGCTATTGTAGAAGATACACCAGCTCGTGCGTTCATCAATGGTAAGTGTCGCTGACGACAATTTAGGCTTAAAAAACAAAGCGTTGCTAGGTCAATAAATGCTGACTAGCTACGTTATGCAACCCGCCAGCGATGCGCGCTGGTTTAACGATTATATGGAAAAATAGGCTAAGAAGAATAGACTAAGAAGAATATGCTGATCGACGACGGTCAGTATTTTAGAGTATAAAATCAATTGAATAAATTAATGAAGCCATTATTTGCCAAGAGCCAGTTGGTGCGTTTATTATTGTGCTTAAGTCGGCGTGTACTGTGCCTGTCTTAAGCTGCTGCTCCGAAAGACACTTTCGTGTGCGCGACAGTAAGAATGATACAATAAGTAACTTAATTGTACGAAATGAGAATTTTCAAAGGGAAGCAGCAAGTAACAGCAAATTTATTATATATTTTTAGGAGTAACGTATCCTCCTGGGCTGGAAGCACGTATAAAGTGCAAAATAGTTGGCATCCATGACGGAACCAAAACAATATATGAAGGAACAGCTGAAGATCGGACCGACAAAGAATTTAGAAACGGAGACTACGTGAAACACCAAAAATATTACACGTCATTATTAGATATAGATGAAGTAGACATCATAACACAAACAACGATAGTCGATGACCTTCACTTGTTCGCACTAGGAATAGAAAAAAAACTTAAAGGTATTACAACTGGTGCTTTACACCCTTTTCCGAAGTGGTCAAAACAGGAACAGTTAGAAATTTCAAATATTTTAGTCAGGATCGAATATCCGTCAGACATATATCGTAAGCCTAGGGCATTAAAATATTTAGGGTTTTGGATGGGGTCCGAATTGGCAGCATTTTTATATCACGTTAGCAAACCTTTGTTAAAAAACAGAATATCACATGTAGCCTATCAGCACCATAAACTTTTTGTTATTGCGGTAAATTTATTCTCTTCAAGATTATTTGAACAATATTGGATATATGCTGGTAAGTTGTATTAGCTCGAACAATTTGTATTAGAATATAGCACAATATGAATATAGAATATAGCACAGAATATAACGGACTGGCAGACGAAGGCGCGAGACTGTGAGCGGTTTCGGACACTCCTGAGGCAGGCCAAGACCGCAAAGCGGTTGTAGCGCCGGGTAAGTAAGTAAGTATAGCACAGTTTATAGTCGAACGTATTTAACAATTAACGTTCATAATTTACTACATGTAGCAGCAGATGTTGAAAATTTCGGGCCTCTTCCATTTTTATCAACTTATCGTATTGAGGACAAGTTACTAACTTACTTATCCGGTGCTACAACCGCTTTGCAGTCTTGGCCTGCTTCAGGAGTGTCCGAAATCGCTCACGGTCTCGCGCCTTTGTCTGCCAGTCCGTTATCCCGGCCTTAATGGCGAACGCCTCCACGCCATCTTGCTACCTCAATTTGGGCCTACCACGCCTCCTCTGTCCTTGTGGATGGTCTAAAAATACTTTACGGGCTGGGTTGTCCGTTTCCATGCGTACAACATGGCTAGCCCACCAGAGCCTGGCGAGCTTGATACATTGTACGACAGTGAGGTAGCCGTACATCTCGTACAGCATTATTTATTTATTTATTTATTTCTACAAATGTCCGCCTCGAGGGCTTAACAATGTTTCTTAATTACTAAGGAAAGGATAAGGATGAGGAAGAGTGAAGACGAGAACGGAAGAGGGATAAAGGAGTGTTAAAATCGAACAAATGATAGTATGAATTAAATGCAATCTGAGCTTTAAGGAATGGGTCATTTTGCCCATATCGAGTTAGCCGGGTGGGAATATAGAGAGGTGGCCTATTGCGAAGATGGCGGGAAGGGGCATAAAAGGAAATGGCAGATAAGAGATAAGGAACATCAAGCTCATTAAGGATGACGCTGGCAATGAAACAAGCTTGCAAGTGCGAGTGGCGAGTTTTTATCGAGTCCAGACCCAAGAGTCGACAACGATATGGATAAGACGGGATTACTGCATTATCATGACCAGAAAGAAAACGCCTCGTGGCAAGTCGTGTAAATTTGCGTTGAACACCTTCCAATCTAGCTATTATATACGATAGTATATTATAGTCTTTATAGCGGCTCCTCCATTGTCCTTCCACACATACGGGGCCAAATATCCTTCTGAGCATCTTCCTCTCGAACGCGGCTAAGAGAGTTTCGTCAGATTTGGACAGTGTCCATGTCTCAGAGGCGTATGTGAGTACCGGAACTATATAGGTACTATATAGTCCCAGCTGCGTCCGTCGCGACAGGTTCTTTGATTTGAACTGATTTTTCATGCTGTAGAATGACCGGTTGGCAGCCAGCATTTTTGGGCGCAACTCAGCTTCCATGCTATTGTCGTTGCTGACCTTTGACCCCAAATAGGTGAAATCTCGGACGACTTCAAAAGTGCGTTCACCTATCTGTACATCACGCCTACGTAGATTCTGATTATTTATTGGTAGGCCCGCTGATGTTTCCACCATCAGTTTGGTCTTTGCCTCGTTTATCTGCAATCCGAGGTTCTCTGCCGCAGGTAGGAGAGCCGCAGACCAATGATGTCTATATCATCAGCGTATGCCAGGATCTGGGTTGACTTATAGAAGATGGTTCCCGTAGTCTCCACCCTCGAGTCGCGGATGGCCCTCTCTAGTGCCAGCTTAATAGGAGACAGGCAAGCCCGTCCTCCTGGCGCAGACCCTTGGTGGTAGCAAAAGGTCCTGAGAGTTTTCCATCCACCCTCACCTGGCATGTGACGTTGGTCATAGTCATTCTAACTAGCCTTATCAGTTTGGCCGGGATTCCAAATGAGCTCATAGCGTCGTACAGTTTTACCCTGGCTATGCTATGGTATGCGGCTTTGAAGTCTATGAAGAGATCTCTTGGACGTGCGGAACAAGGCGATCTTGAAGGATCAGGGATAATATTTTATAGACGGTATTCAACACCGTAATACCCCTGTAGTTGTTACAGTCCAACCTGTCTCCCTTCTTGTATATGGGGTAGATGATGCCGAGATTCCAATCACAAGGCATCGATTCGCTATCCCACACCTCAGTAACAATTTGATGAATCTCGTTTTCTAGTCGTGCACCTCCATTCTTGACCAGTTCGGCTGCGATTCCGTCGGTTCCGGGTGCCTTGTTATTTTTCAGCCGACGGATAGCCTTTCCGTGTTTCTTCTATGCTAGGTGGCAGTAGCATGACACTATCTGCTAGTGGCGCTTCTAGCTGTTCGTTTAACTGGTCATTGAGTAATTCATCAAAGTACTGAGCCCACCGCGAGAGGACCTCTGGCTGGTTACTGACCAGATCTCCATCCTTGTTGCGACAGCAGGTAACCTTAAGTACAACGTTGTTTCGGTGACCTGCTATCGCTTGGTAAAACTTTCGTGTCGGTCCGTACGCCTCTCTGGTTTGCTCGAGTTCCCGCATGTTTTGCTCTTCCAAAGCATGCTTCTTGGAGCGGTGAACTCGTTTCTCTTCGCGTCTGAGCCGTGAATATTCCTCTGCGCATGCCCGCGTTCTATGCCGTTGCTGCATTGCTCGGTATGCAGTATTCTTACGTTCGGTCACTTGTCTGCATTCATCGTCGAAACAGCCAGATTTGGTGTAGCCACGACGTGGTGGGAGTATATTTCTTGCACAGTTTATTATTTTTGTTTTTAGAGCGTTCCACCTCTCGCTCGTAGTTTCATATCTGTTTTCTGGTAGTTGAGACTCTTCTAAAGCGGCTTTGAATTCCTGTTGGACAGTAATGTCCCTTAGAGAGTCCGTGTTGAGCCGAGGCTGCGTGTTTTCTCCGCATTGGCGCGGGGGCAGGCGATTCTACAACATATCACTAAGCCAACCAAGTAGTGATCGGAATCGATATTGGCTCCTCGATATGTTCTGACTTTTAACAGACTCGCCTATATTCGGCGGCTTATTAACACGTGGTCGATCTGGTTGAAGGATTCTCTATCCGGGTGCGCCCACGTCATTTTGTGGATGTCCCTCCACGCAAATTTGGTACTTCCTACAACCAGATTGTTCGCTGCGGCGAACTGGACCAATCTACTACCATTATCGTTACTGTGATCATGCAGACTATGACAGCCAGTGTATTGGCGGTACATTGGCTCCCTACCGACTTTTGCGTTAAAGTCCCCCAGGATGATTATGAGGTCATGCCTGGGGCACGCATCTATAGTTCTAGCGAGGCGGCCGTAAAAAAGGTCCTTCTCCTCTTCCTCTTTCTCTTCGGTAGAGGCGTGAACGTTTATGAGGCTGATATTAAAGAATTTGCCTCGCATGCGCAGGGTGCAAAGCCTATCGTTTATAGCCTTGAAATCTATGATTACGGATTTCAGCCGAGGACCTACGGCAAAACACGTTCCGAGCACGCGGTGGTGGTCGTGGCAGCTATAGTAAATGTCGTAGCATTGCTTACCACGCCTGTTCTGCACACCGTTCCCTAGCCACCGAATCTCTTTTAGAGCTACGAGGTCCATGCTCAGTGTGGCTAGGGCGTTATCAAGTTGTTTCAAGGCTCCGGCTTTGCTAAGAGTGCGTACGTTCCATTGAGATAGATTGACTGTCAAACCGAGTGGTTGTGCCTTCCTTGTGCTCCTGATTTTTTGATGCTGTATTGCCGTGTTTTTACCTAATTTTCAACATTTGTGCTGCTGAGTTGTTTGTACTGGCTAGTGCGTGCCTTCGATTGATATTAAGTTGCACTGGAGTTCTTGCACCTAGTCTCCTGTTATTTCGACATTTTTGCCGAGATATTGTTTGGCTTCGTTCCTGCTCCTGTCACTCATCAGTTTGTGCTGTGTCAACATTATGCAGTGCTCAACCTGCAATGCACTCACTGATAGTGCTAATTCGGTGTCCTGCGCCGGTGTTTGTGGCTCCAAGCATCATACACATTGCACGGGTTTGTCCCGTGATTCTACTCGTGAGCTTGGGCGGAATAATCGATTATTGTGGTTGTACTAAACATGTAACGAGTTTCGCAATGGCACAAACTCACTTCTCACAAATGAGATAGCAGCCCTACTCGAGTTGGTGAAAGCAGATATTCTCACCACAATTGACTCATCTCTCTCTTCTCTTAGATCGGCTATCAAGAGCGATTTGCTTCCCGAGATCCTCGCTCTCGCTGATAAGCTAACACCCATATTAGCTAAGCCGTCTGTTTCTCACGCATCGCGAACGCACACTTCCACTAATGTATCGTCACTCAACGCCACTAATACCAGAACGACTAAAACAGCATCCACTCGCCGTACATTTACCAACTCAATGGAGCTCACTGCAGATATCCAACAAGCAGCGAACGATACCAACACTGTGGAAGCTTCTGATAGCTGCAACCACTACACTCAACGTACTAAGGTGACTAGTGATATTAGTGCTGGGCACTGCCGAACAAATACAAAATCATCTTCTGATCCTGTTTTGAACCATGATACCACGAACACTGGCATAGCAGAGAAAGTATGGTTATACTTCACGAACATCAAATCGCATGTCTTCGCTGATTATATGCGTGTGTGGCTTAAAGCTGTGCTGCCAACCGACAACATAGATGTTTATCGTCTCACGAAAAAGGGTGCGAACCTTGATTTGATGTCCTTTATATCGTTTAAAGTGAGTATTCCTAAATTACTTAAGGATCTGGCGCTTCAATCTACTATTTGGCCAGTTTCACTTACTGTTCGTGAGTTTGTTGATCGTGGCCTACCAAAGCAACGTATACATGAAAGGGCCCGATTTGACCCTTCTGCGCTTACTTCGCATCGTTCAAGCAGTGCAAATTGCTCTTCAGCTGCGCCAAAAAGCACCGCTCATCCGGATCATTTTTTGGATCATCGATCGCCATCCCCACAGCGCGGGATTCAATCACTATCCCAGATGACCGAGATCCTAGAGGCTATTCAACTGGAGTTTCCTCCCACACCGCCTCAGTTATCACCGGGGGTGGGGCTTCAATCACAGACCAATCTCAGCAACACGAACCGCTCCCCGCAGATCAGCCCGTTTGCCAAACGGATAGCTCACAATTAATAGTCCCTTTCGTGATCTATTACCAAAATGTTCGAGGCCTTCGCACCAAATATAATGAATTGCGCCTTTCTGCGAATGAATCAGGGTTTGAAATGCTTGCCCTTACTGAAACCTGGTTAAATGAATCGATTCCATCCAACATGGTCCTGGATAGTGATTCCTACAATATATACCGTTGCGATCGCAGCAGGTTAAACAATGAACGATCGCGTGGGGGTGGTGTGCTGCTTGCATGTTCCAGTCGTTATCCGTCTGTGGCACTTAACATGAATTAACCCACGCTTGAAGCTTTATGTATACGTGTTTCTTTTCCTAAGTTTCATCTTTATGTGGGGATTGTTTATGTGCCAGCGTATTTGAGCAGCGACCGCAACTATTTAGAATCCCTTTCTGCTTTCATCAGCGATGCATACATGCAAATGAAACCGAATGATCATCTTATCCTTCTTGGCGACTTCAATCAACCGGCGTTAGAGTGGTCGCCTGCAGCCGCAGTAAGGTCAGATTCATCTTTAACTATAAGACATTATGTGCCACATATCTCTTCGAATTCATCCAGTTCCTGCTTTTTGGATATGATAAATTTGCATGAACTCTATCAGCTGAACGGGGTGCATAACCATTTAAATCATTATCTGGACCTGGTGCTCTCCAACTCTGCTTCAACTGCTTGTTGTTCTGTGTATCCTGCTTCGTCACTGCTCCTGCCTGTTGAAGTTTACAATTGATTTAAGTATACTATGAGATACTGGTGTACAATTGATCATAGTACTCTATGAAATAGTGTTAACAGAATGTAGTTAATAAAATGTTCATTCCTCTTTCAACCATCAACCAGTAAAGGTGTTTTAGCTCTGTTAATAGGTTATGGGCCCAGTATAACCCAGTATAACCCAATATAACCCAGTATAACTCAGTATAACCCAGGATAACCCAATTCAAACCTAGAAGATTCTTTAAGCCATTCGAATAAATCCTCACGATGGGAGACGAAGAGAAGTTCCTCAAGATCAAGCCTTTCGACGGAACGGGTTTCAATAATTGGAAGTTCAGGATATTGGCGTTCCTGGAACAGTTGGAAATCGCGCACTGTGTCGAGAAGAAAGCGGAGAAAGAAGACTTCTGGGAAATCGTGCATGAGGATACAGCGGCTGTAAAGAAGGAGAAGGAGGAGCAGAAGGCGTTTCGAATGAAACAGGACAACAAGTGTCGTTCGGTCCTGATCGGAGCTGTCGCCGATAGTCACCTGGAATACATAAAGAACAAGAGGAGTCCGAAGGAAATTTGGGATGGACTGAATGAAATTTTCGAACGGAAGAGCTTGACCAACCGGTTCATGCTTAAGCGAAAACTTCTGGAGATGAAGCATGACGAATCTTCAAGTCTGGCATCTCTCTTCCTTTGTTTCGATAAACAGATTCGGGAGCTCAAGTCGACCGGTGCGAAAATAGACGAGGAGGACATTGTGTGTCACCTAATGCTGACCATGCCGGTTTCATACGAGTCTGTGAACACAGCGATGGAAGCAGTATCAGAGAAACTGACCCTGGAATTTGTGAAAAGCAAGTATTTGGATGTCGAATCGAAACGGAGAGGAAGAAGTTCGAGCATTCAAAATTCAGAAGAAGTTAGTTTTGCTGGAAAGACCAGAGGAAAATTTCGTCTGAAGTGCTTCAGCTGTGGTGGATTCGGGCACAAGAGAGCTGACTGTCCGAAAAACGAACATCTTGAAGAGCATGCAGAACATTTTTTTGAGAAAAGAAAACCTATGAAGGCAAATGCTGCTACGACATCTGTATCGTTTGTGACAGGATCAGAGTCGACGTTGAATGAGCAATTGCAACGGTGGTATCTGGATAGTGGAGCTTCAGATCATATGGTGAATCGAAAAGAATTATTCAAAAACCTGGAAATGCTAGATGAGCCCGTCTGCATAGCAACTGCGAAGAAAGGCGTCAACCTGGTTGCTAAACAACGCGGAGAGATCAACGTTTACTCGTTTGTTGATGGTTGATGGTTGATGGTGATTGTTGAAAATTGAAATCCGCATGGAAATCGTTCTTTTTGTTCCAGAGCTGACGCTGAATCTGATGTCTTTACGTCGGCTGGAAAATTCGGAAAAGAAGGTGGTTTTCCATAAAGGCAAAGTAACCGTTGAAGATGCTTATCAAGGTGTCGTTGCTACCGGTAAGCAGGTTGGTGCGCTGTACGCAATGGACTTTCATTACCTAGCAACACCAAATGCTGCTATGGTAACGGGAAAGGTTTCCATGGAGTTGCAGCTGTGGCATCAACGTTACGGTCACATTGGGAATGGAAACCTGATGAAGCTTATCGATAAGAAAATGGTTGATGGGTTGGATCTAGAAGGCAGCGAAAATTATGAAAGCTCGAAATCAGTGATATGTGAACCATGCTTGGCTGGAAAACAAACTCGAGAACCGTTTGTAAGTCGTGAAGGAAAGCGGACTACGCGTCCGTTAGAGTTATTGCATAGCGACGTCTGTGGTCCCATCTCACCTTCGACGTGGGACGGTATGCGGTACTTCATCACTTTCACGGACGACTTCAGTCATCAGACAGTTGTTTATCTGATAAAGTCGAAGGATGAAGCTGTCGATTATTTGGAGACGTACGAAGCTATGGCTACTGCACATTTCCAAACCAAGATGTGTCGTTTTCGCTGTAATAATGGAAGCGAGTATAGCTGCAAGAAAATGAAATCTTTCTGTCGGCAACGTGGCATCAGGCTCGAGATGACGGTTCCGTATACACCGGAACAAAATGGATTGAGTGAACGGATGAACAGAACTATTGTCGAAAAAGTACAGCAATTATCCGCAGTACGCGATACTCGATATACGCGATTCCGCAGTACGCGATTTTCTTCAAAAGTGACAGTTCTTTGCGTTTACTATAGCTGATTGAGTTCTTCTAGGTCCATTTTGTATTTGTTTATATTGAATGAAGTATTCAACCTACAGTTTTAACCAGACAAGCTTGAAACGAAATGAAATTCACAGAAAATATCGGTAAACATTTACAATCATCCTAACTACATGTGCGTCTTAAAGTTGCAGCAGCATTGCGAAACAAAAAATGGCATCAATTATTAAAAACACTCGAAAGAAGTGTGCGATAACAATGGCAGATAAGATGGATATAGTTAGAATGTTCGAAAAAGGACAAAGTTACGCATCAATAGCCAGACAAACCAAACGACCGCAATCAACAATACGGACCATCATACAATCAAAAGAAACTCTGCTGAATTCT
The DNA here is from genome assembly GCF_943734735.2 of Anopheles gambiae. Lineage (NCBI taxonomy): Eukaryota > Metazoa > Arthropoda > Insecta > Diptera > Culicidae > Anopheles > Anopheles gambiae. The sequence goes on along the minus strand of NC_064600.1, from coordinate 22,984,041 downwards.
GCGAAAGGAACATCAATGGCAACACGGAAACGCAATGAGGTGGTAGAAAAAATGGAAAGTTTATTGGTTGTTTGGATCGAAGACATGATATCGAAGCGGATTCCCCTTAGTTTGGGATTAATTCAATCGAAAGCAAAATCCTTATATGAGGATTTAGATAACTCAACGACGAAAAAATCGGTATGTAGTTTCAATGCCAGTTTAGGTTGGTTCAACCGATTTAAAAAACGCGCAAATCTAAAAAATGTAAAAATATATGGAGAGGCAGCTAGTGCAGATGAAATTGAGGCGGAAAGCTTTCCTGAGTTTCTAGAGAGGCATATTTTGGAAAAAGGGTATGTTCCCGAACAAATCATCAACGTGGATGAAACAGCATTATTTTGGAAAAAGATGCCCACAAGAAGCTATGTCTTTAATGATGGAATACGTGCGTCTGGATTTAAGGCACAAAAGGAAAGAATTACCATTATGTTAGGTAGTAATATGACGGGTGATTTAAAATTGAAACCATTAGCAGTTTACCATTCCCAAAAACCACGAGCTTTCAAAAATATTGATATTCAATCATTACCAGTTGTATGGAAATCCAACAAGAAGGCATGGGATACTCGTTCTATTTTTAATGAATGGTTCCATCATAACTTTGTGCCAGAGGTAAAAACATATTGCAAAGATAAAAACATTCCATTTAGAGTTCTTCTGTTATTGGACAATGCTCCTGGACATCCCACTGAGCTTAACGAACTTAACCCTAATATCGAAGTAGTTTTCCTGCCACCTAGAACTACATCACTTTTGCAACCGATGGACCAAGGAGTAATTGCTACATTTAAGTCATACTACATACGACAAACAATCACCCGCATTATCAAAACGATAGAGGAAAATCCTAACACTACTATTCAAAATTTCTGGAAAAATTACAATATTCTTGCTGCTATACATAACATTTCAACTGCTTGGAATCAAGTGAAATCAGATACTATTAACGCGTGTTGGAAAAAAGTATGCCCTACTTATTTTATGTACGATGAGGAACCAGATAATGATAAAATAACAAATGTAATAGAAGAATGCACGTCTTTAGCTGATATATTACAGATTGAATTAGATACTCAAGAGATCAGCACCCTCATTTTTAACCAAGGAGAACCTTTGACAAACAATGAACTCATTCAAATGCAGACCTTGGAGGTCTTGGATGAATACAATGACGAGTATGATGAGAAAAATTTGGAAACACACACGAAAATTTTCAGCTGCAAAAGGTTGGAGGCTGCCTTTGAAAACATAGAAAGAGCGCTTTCAGAATTTGAAGCAATGGATGAAGATGAAGATAGGTCCAAAATGTTATAAATCAAGTAAGGAAGGAAATAGAAGTATACAAATATATATATATATATATATAATGAAAAAAAGACCGTTAAAAAACAACTTACAATGGACCATTTTGTTGAAAAGCTGTAGTTTATCCTTAAAAATATTTTCATTTCAGATTTGTGAATAAAGGAATGAATGAATTACTAAAATATATTATTATTGCTTTACTTATTTTAAAATTGATAATTAATTTAACAGGCTAAAAGAACGCTTAGCCATCACTTTCGCATGCATTTTAAATTTTGTTAGACCCTTTGTTTACTTGTCAACTCTAAGCATGAAGTATAAACGATGTGTCAAAGGAAATTCGATATACGCGAAAACTCGAGATACGCTATTGCGCTCGGTCCCGTGCGATAGCGTATATCGGATAATGACTGTACGTGCGATGTTGGCTGGAAGTAACGTATCGGAAAATTTGTGGGGAGAAGCAGTATATGCGGCAGTATACCTAATCAACCGCAGCCCGACTGTTACCCTGGATGGAAATCGCACCTTTTGAAGTCTGGAATGCAAGGAAGCCAAATGTAAGTAACCTTCGCATTTTTGGTTCAGAATGTTTCGTTCATATCCCCAAGCGAAAACGCAAGAAGCATGATGTGAAATCCGAGAAGGCGATTTTTGTTGGCTATGCTCCAAATGGGTATCGCGTTTGGAACGGAAAGAAGGTGTTCGTTGCAAGAGATATTGTTTTCAACGAATGCATAAACAGAGACGTTTCATCTGATAACATGAAAATTGAAAAAGATAAACAAGTTGTACTTTATGAACGAGTCCAACCATCAGAATTAGTTCAGGCAGTGAACTGTAACAACGATGTATTATCAGAACACAACGATGATGTGGAAGCTACTTCGGATGAAGATCTGGATAGTACGTTGGTTGACGAAACTGCTGAAAGTATTTGCGAAGAAACCGGTGTACGTCGAAGTGTTAGAAATCGTGTACCTCCTGACTGGCACAAGGACTACAATATTTCAGCGTTTGCGTTGAGTGCTGAAAAGTATGTAGACAGCATTCCAAGTGACATAGATGAATTGAAAAAGCGTGATGATTGGTCACTTTGGGAGAAAGCAATCGAGGCCGAATTGGAATCGCTGAAGAAGTATCAAACGTGGACCCTTACAGAACTGCCTACTGGTCGACGCCCTGTCGGCAATAAATGGGTGTTCACTATCAAGCATGATGGTGAAAAAAAATTGACCGGTGCAAAGCTCGACTTGTTGCGAAGGGGTTTAAGCAGATGAAAGAATTCGTTTATTCGGAAACATATTCTCCTGTAGCGAAGATGACGACATTGAGAATATTGTTGGCCCTGGAAAATCAGCGAAATCTACATGTTTATCAAATGGATGTGAAGACTGCGTTCCTGAATGGCGGCCTGACCGAAGAAATTTATATGAGGCAACCGTCTGGCTTTGAGGCGGGAAATGGACTGATCTGCAAACTAAAAAAAAGCCGTTTATGGATTGAAACATGCGTTTTGGAGCTGGAATTTGCGATTCCATACGTTCATCTCTAGCATTAGTTTTGAACGAAGTGGACATGATCAGTGTCTTTACTACTGGTCAAAAGGAGAGAGACCTTATTCAACAGAAACAGATCAAACTTCAATATCAGCCAACTGAAGAACAAATAGCTGACATGATGATGAAAGGTCTTCCTTCACCAAGATTTGGCAAACTACGAACGATGCTAGGATTGATCAATTGAGGCGGGATGTTGAAGTTTACAATTGATTTAAGTATACTATGAGATACTGGTGTACAATTGATCATAGTACTCTATGAAATAGTGTTGACAGAATGTAGTTAGTAAAATGTTCATTCCTCTTTCAACCATCAACCAGTAAAGTTGTTTTAGCTCTGTTAATACTGCCCCAGGATGCCCATCATCCTGCTCTGGAAATTGCGTTACCGTCTTCTTTATTTAGGGCTAGTAGGGTTAGGAATGTATTGCCTTCTGCTTCTAATTCATTGAGTGTTATAATTTTCGTCTTACAGTGTATCGTAAACTTAATTGTATTCTATCTCGTGCCGACTGGTCTTTTTTATCAATGTCCATCGGTCGACGAGGCTGTCCAATCGTTTAATGCTTTGTTAACCACTGCACTCCTTTCATGTACACATATTTTTCGATCCCCTCCTAATCCTCCCTGGTCCAATCGTACTCTTCGCAACCTGAACAAGGATCGTATGAAATATATTAGCAGGTATCGTCTGAACCGATCTGCATACAACTTTCGTTTATTTAAGTACGCTGCCTCTGCGCATCGATTGTACATCAGGGCTCGTTTTGATGCCTATTCGAGTAGACTGCAATCGCGTTTCCGTTCTGATCCAGCATCCTTCTGGTGATTTGTTAGGGGACGAAGAGGGTGCAATACGTTACCTAATGAAATAGTACTTGATTATCTAACAAAGCTCCTTGAGCTTGATAGCTTCTACTCCTGTTGAGATTTGTGAAATCTTCTCTGCTAATTTTTCCCAAATGTTTGAGCCACCGGTTAGTGACCCTAACCTTATCGAGGGTGGGCTACTCTACACGCCGGAGAACTTAATTAATCTCTCTGATATTTCAGTTAGCTCTGAAACAGTTGCACAGGTGTTATTTGGGTTGAAACGTTCTTTTACTCCTGGTCCAGATGGCATTCCTGCCTCAGTTTTAATAAACTGTAAGGACGTGCTTGCTCCACACCTTGCTAAAATTTTCAACCTTTCACTTTCTCTTGGGGTCTTTCCTGCTCTTTGGAAATCCTGTTGGCTTTTTCCGGTACACAAAAAGGGATGCCGTAGCATTGTCTCTAATTATCGTGGGATAACTCAAACATGTGCCACAGCCAAAACTTTTGAGCTATGTATCTTTGCAACCATACTTCATAGTTGTAGTTCCGCTATTAGCCCTAAACAGCATGGGTTTATGCCTGGTAGGTCTACTTCAACTAATCTCGTGTCTTTTGTGTCCAATATTTTTAGATCTTTTGAGGTCGGTACCCAACTTGATGCACTATTCACTGACTTTCATGCTGCATTTGATAGTTTACCTCACTCATTACTATTAGCTAAACTATCTAAACTTGGTTTTGGTGATGGCATTATTAGCTGGCTGTCCTCATACTTAAGTAATCGATCTTGCAGGGTTAAAACCGGGTCGTACTTATCTGAGGAGTTTTGTTGTACGTCAGGTGTCCCTCAGGGTTGTGTGCTAAGTCCACTTCTGTTTTCTTTGTTCATCAATGATGTCTGTAATGTATTACCTCCTGATGGTCATCTCCTAAAGGATATGTATATATATCCTATATCCATAAATGCGGATGATATCAAAATCTTTTTACCTGTGAGTTGAAAAACGTTTGCTTCCCGTGTAAAAAAGTGAGAGAATTAAATTTTTTAGGCTTGTTAGCACAAAGAGGCGCGTAGTAAGCGTTTGTTAGGCTGCGGGGCCATGGGGCTTTCTCAAGCTGAGAAATCATTCTCAAGCACTCATTTAAGTTTCTCAAGCACTCAAATCTTGTTCTCAAACGCGATCCCGTGGCCTTCGTCAGTTTTTCTCACTTTGAGAAACTGATATTGCCACTCATGCTTTATTTGGAGCTGTAGATAGAAAATATATTTTTGATCGCATTTTTTTATTTTTATTTTTTTCAATTATAAACATTGAATACATTTTCCAAAGTGATTACCGAAAAACAAATAGCAAAATTGCTCATATTTCAGATAGGCGATCGCTGCATCGTCAACTTTCTTAAAGATTCTCAAAGATTCTCAAAACCGATTTTGTTCCGATTCGACAAACGCTGAGAACGAGGATTTCTCAAAAGCACTCATGAGTGCTTGAGAAAATGAGCGCTGAGAATCCCCATGGCCCCGCGGCCTAACGCTCTCTGCCACTTGTTCCCTGCTCGTATCTTTTCCGAATGCCCCGGCCTATCCCGAACTCGAACCTCCTCCCCTTCGGCCTCTCGAGCACTCACCCACACACACGTGTGGGTGCTCATCGCGCTCCGGCCACGATCGGGTTCGCCCGGTCACCTCCACTCTCGCTGCTCACCTCGCCCGGTTTGGCAGAAAACGTTGCAGGGCTCGCCTAAGTTCTTTTCGTAACAAGGCTACTTCAACGCAGTGCCAAAAAATTAGTGTTTTTTATTCTCTCTCTTCTAATCGTTTGTACACTTGTTCGCTTTTGTCGTTAAGGGGCCGATTCCGCGGTTTTTCTCCCTTTTTATATGTTTTGAACCGGATCAAAACATCGCCTGGTCTGACAGATGTTGGAAGTTCCAACTGGCTTGGGCAATTTGATTCTTTTCAGTGAACGCGTGCGATGTAGTTCGTTCAGTATGATGAACTGAACGCGTGCGGTAGGTCAGTCGCTCAATTGGAGCTATGTACCTTTTTTAAATATCATGTTTAATTTTATCGAGATTTTAATGCAAGAACAGAAAGTTATTGCTTTTAAGGCTGCATTTTTAATTATAAATACAGTCAGTCCGAGATACGCGGTTCATGCATAACTAGGTAACTAGGTTTTTACATTAAACAATTTATGTATCACAATTCATGCAGACAATTTGAAAATTTCTGGTTTTTAAGAGGCTCTCAAATTTTTGGTAAAACAGTAATTTATCTTGCATTTGAGAATCCTTTGAGCCAATTATGCTAATTGCACACAAGAACTTAGAAAACGTAGCTCGAGAACAGACTGTATATACTTACGTTGATTTGTAACGAAAGCTGATCTAAACGAGTAAAATCTACAAGCTTTCTCGTTTATGTTGCTGTGCGCTTAACGAGTTCTTTTTGTGCGACTGAACTAACTGAACGCGCGTGCGGCAGTGTGCGGCAAGAGTTCTTTTTGTGCGACTGAACTAACTGAACGCGCGTGCGACAGTGTGCGACAAGACTTCTTTTTGTGCGGTAGTGTGCGACTGACCCCACTGAATACGAGGGAGGCAGTGTGCGACTGAACTAACTGAACGCGCGTGCGGCATTGTGCGACAAGAGCTCTTTTTGTGCGGTAGTGTGCGACTGACCCTACTGAATACGCGTGCAGCAGTGAGCGACCGAACTAACAGAACGCGCGTGCGGCAGTGTGCGACAAGAGTTCTTTTTGTGCGGTAGTGTGCGACTGACCCAGCTGAACACGCGTGCGGTATGTGTGCGACTGACCCAACCGAACATGCGTGCGGCTGTGTGCGAATGACCCATCGGCAGTGAGTGTTCTTTCTCACTCAGTATGGGGTCAGTGTGCGGCAGGAGTTCTTTTTGTGCGGCTGTGTGCGATTGATCAATCTGACCACGCTAGCAATGGGCCTCATCGCGAACGAAAGTCGATAACGGAGTGGATAATTTAGCCGATCGGTTAGCAATATTCCAATGTTACCCAATTGCGTTTTCTCAATCAGAATCTTCGCTAACCGATCGGTTTGGCAGTGGAGTGGAATGGTGTTTGCCGCCATAGCAACGTGGTTAAAAAGTCGAGCAGTGGGATATGCAGTTGAAAACTTCATATAAAAAAAACCATTTCAGTCGGTTAGCCATATCTACTGCTCCACCCCAGTTGATATAACAGTGGAAAACTAAATAATATTAAAAATAATATTTAAAAGCTTGCAAAAAAGGATGTTTTATCGCTGTATGAGTTATTTGAGATGTTTTATCACTCGATTTAGCTAAAATATTATTTTTTAGAAAATATAAATTTATCTGTCTTTTTAAATAAATAATCAAAACACATAAATTTAGGTTTATAACAGGTATCTAGTTGTTATAGTTCAAGCTAAGAAATAAGAAACCAAAAAAATCCTTTTCTGCTAATCCTTCTCTTTTATCCAACCTTATGTTATGGCCTTATGGCATGTTAGAATCGGTTCCGACACGTAAATGCAACGAGATTGGGAAGACCAGTATTATCACTAGGTACAATAAATTATAAGCAACTCATATCCGTTGGAGCGGCGAGTTCCGGTCGGAATCGTTTGCGTTGTTTTGTACCTATCGAAGGTGTTGTGCCTACTTGTACCTTCCGGACTATCCCCAAAAACTCAGGGTCGCTTATGGAAGGGTACAGCCCGGGAGTGTTCGGATTGACACACACATCGCTATGTTCTACGCCTCGTGACAAACGTGTCACCCAATGAATTTTTTTGTTCATCCATTTAAACGAATATGTACACTTGAATAGCTTCTTTTCTGAATCACATACATTACAATTTTAACGTAGTTATTTTATTTTTATCAAATCTGACGCAATCATCATCGTACGTGTAGAAGCACACTCATTGTCGTATCAAGCTCGCCAGTCTTCAGTGGACGGTCCTTGTTGAAGGCATGGAAACGATCGTCCCAGGTGCTGTGCTGGGAGAGGAGGTGGGGGGAGATTTCATCTCTTGGCTTTGAATCAAATACACTTTAATTTTTTTCTTGGGGGATCGGGGGGTATTGGTCGGAATCCCTCATATATGGGCCCCTGTAGTCTTTGAGTCCCTTCGTCCATGGAGCCTCCATCGTTCATGGAGGCCCGCGATAAGACTACTGTACACACCATATATGCTGGACTTGATATCCACGGGACGTCCCGCGGTCACTCAGTCCGCTTACCGTTAAATCCACCATTGCGGAGAGGGCGTAGTAGGTTTAAATTTAAGTGGCCAGATGACTTGGAGGCGTCAGTCATTAAGGCCAGGATAATGGACTGGCGAGGGCGAGAGACCGTCAGCGGTTTCGGACACTCCTTATTGCACGGAATAAGTGTACCGCGTTGTTTCAATATATTTTTGCACGAGGGCGTAAAATACGGACGTTCACGGATCCAACGTTCGCGGTGGCTGGAGTTGATGGACGCACATGGTATATGGCACAGGACAAGCGTCAGTGAAGGTGGCAAGCTCAGAAAGGATTCAAACCTCGTCCTCCAGTTCATACGATTTTGTTTCAACTAGACTTGTTCAGCCTACAACCCGTTTTACACTTTACCCGGGTTGTTTGAATAGGCCTACAGTCAGTACTGTCTAAGGCCTGGTGTGGATTCTTCACTAGATGGTCCGTAAATAAGCAAAATTTACTATTTTATTCATTCCGCAAAACAACACCTCTAAATGTAAACAAAAGTGTGATTGACAGATAGGCAAAATCAATGGCTACTCGAATCGGAAAGAGTTATCCACCGGTGGAGAAAATTATCCACCGGTGGAAAATAAATTCCACCGGTGGATTCGAGCAAATTAACCGATCGGATAAATTTTATCGACTTTCGTTCGCGATGAGGCCCAATATGTGCATTCTTTCTCGCGCAAAGTGCGATCGATCTTCTTGTGTCGTTGTGTGTGACAACAGTTAGTTCAGTTAGTTCTGTATGTTCTGGTCAGCTTTACAGCTAGGGTAGAAGATTTATCACAGGAAATAGTCAGGGTAGAATTAAAAGAAATTAAATGCAAGCTAGTGGCAGTTAGATTAGATCAGGGTAATACATTTCATTTCAGTCCTCTTTTACAAACATTTGAAAGTTAGATCATAAATAATATATGTAAGCTATTAGTTTTAGAATAGGTAGTAAAGGTTAAGTCTTGTATTAAAATGAGTAGAATGCAGTTGCCGAGTATGCCCGGGATAAGGCAAAATACAAGGAGGAAATGCCTTAAGAACTAGAACAGATTGTTGTTATTTCATATATAATTTTTACTTATTAAATTCATAAATGTTTCCTCCTACAAAGTTCGTATCACAACTTGAATTCCAACTGTATAAATGCTTAAATCATTAATTGAATAAAAAAATTATATATATATATATACATATATACATATATATATATATATATATATATATATATATATATATATATATATATATATATATATATATATATATATATATATACAGCAAAAACATAAAGCAAAAAAACCTAGGTAGAGCGTAGAGACTATCATAAACTTAATGAAAACTTAGAATAATAATTAAAGAGAATCAGAAGAAAAATTACGGTTACGGAAAGAGTTAAGAGAGGAGTCGAAATCAAAGAGATGGTAAAAGTGGTTAAACAACTTGAAACATTTTAGAATAGGATCATCGAAAGTATAATGAGTATGACGTGTTTCAATTGACAGAGGATCACGAGGACGAAGAGAACGAGAGGGAACATACAGCGAGATGGACGAGAGTAAATCAGGAGCATCAGTATCAGAAAGTAATAAGCTACCGATAAAACATGCCTGAGACACTTGGCGGCGGAAGCTTAGAGAGTGAAGATTGAATAACTGCAATTGCGTTTCATAGGGAGGTAGTGAGGCAGCACCAAACAAACGACGAAAAGCAATCCTGGTAAAGAGGCGCTGAATGCTTTCAATTCTCGAACAGCCATCAATAGTAGGAGGATTCCAGATGATACTAGCATATTCAAGAAGAGGTCTTACCAGAGCACAATAAAGGTTTCTTAGGAAGCTTTGATCTCAAAAAATAGAGGTAAAACGTAAAATAAACCCAAGGGTTCGATTAGCTTTTAGTAGAACCTCATCAAGCTGCAGTTTAAAGTTAAGATGACTGTCGAGTATAATACCAAGGTCACGGATGGACATAACACGAGAGATGGACGAGTTAGAGAGAGTATAGTTAAATAAAATAGGAGACAGAGAGTGAGAGAAAGAAATAACAGAACATTTATCAGGGCACAAGCGAAGTAAGTTGAAAGAACACCAATGAACAAATGCATTAAGGTAATGCTGAAGTATCCCTTCATAAGAAGAAGACACAGGTAAAAAGATTTTGATATCATCCGCATAAAGGAGATGACCATCAGGAGGTAATACATTACAGACATCATTGATGAACAAAGAAAACAGAAGTGGACTTAGCACACATCCCTGAGGGACACCTGACGTACAACAAAACTCCTCAGATAAGTACGACCCGGTTTTAACCCTGCAAGATCGATTACTTAAGTATGAGGACAGCCAGCTAATAATGCCATCACCAAAACCAAGTTTAGATAGTTTAGCTAATAGTAATGAGTGAGGTAAACTATCAAATGCAGCATGAAAGTCAGTGAATAGTGCATCAAGTTGGGTACCGACCTCAACAGATCTAAAAATATTGGACACAAAAGACACGAGATTAGTTGAAGTAGACCTACCAGGCATAAACCCATGCTGTTTAGGGCTAATAGCGGAACTACAACTATGAAGTATGGTTGCAAAGATACATAGCTCAAAAGTTTTGGCTGTGGCACATGTTTGAGTTATCCCACGATAATTAGAGACAATGCTACGGCATCCCTTTTTGTGTACCGGAAAAAGCCAACAGGATTTCCAAAGAGCAGGAAAGACCCCAAGAGAAAGTGAAAGGTTGAAAATTTTAGCAAGGTGTGGAGCAAGCACGTCCTTACAGTTTATTAAAACTGAGGCAGGAATGCCATCTGGACCAGGAGTAAAAGAACGTTTCAACCCAAATAACACCTGTGCAACTGTTTCAGAACTAACCGAAATATCAGAGAGATTAATTAAGTTCTCCGGCGTGTAGAGTAGCCCACCCTCGATAAGGTTAGGGTCACTAACCGGTGGCTCAAACATTTGGGAAAAATTAGCAGAGAAGATTTCACAAATCTCAACAGGAGTAGAAGCTATCAAGCTCAAGGAGCTTTGTTAGATAATCAAGTACTATTTCATTAGGTAACGTATTGCACCCTCTTCGTCCCCTAACAAATCGCCAGAAGGATGCTGGATCAGAACGGAAACGCGATTGCAGTCTACTCGAATAGGCATCAAAACGAGCCCTGATGTACAATCGATGCGCAGAGGCAGCGTACTTAAATAAACGAAAGTTGTATGCAGATCGGTTCAGACGATACCTGCTAATATATTTCATACGATCCTTGTTCAGGTTGCGAAGAGTACGATTGGACCAGGGAGGATTAGGAGGGGATCGAAAAATATGTGTACATGAAAGGAGTGCAGTGGTTAACAAAGCATTAAACGATTGGACAGCCTCGTCGACCGATGTACATTGATAAAAAAGACCAGTCGGCACGAGATAGAATACAATTAAGTTTACGATACACTGTAAGACGAAAATTATAACACTCAATGAATTAGAAGCAGAAGGCAATACATTCCTAACCCTACTAGCCCTAAATAAAGAAGACGGTAACGCAATTTCCAGAGCAGGATGATGGGCATCCTGGGGCAGTATTAACAGAGCTAAAACAACTTTACTGGTTGATGGTTGAAAGAGGAATGAACATTTTACTAACTACATTCTGTCAACACTATTTCATAGAGTACTATGATCAATTGTACACCAGTATCTCATAGTATACTTAAATCAATTGTAAACTTCAACATCCCGCCTCAATTGATCAATCCTAGCATCGTTCGTAGTTTGCCAAATCTTGGTGAAGGAAGACCTTTCATCATCATGTCAGCTATTTGTTCTTCAGTTGGCTGATATTGAAGTTTGATCTGTTTCTGTTGAATAAGGTCTCTCTCCTTTTGACCAGTAGTCAAGACACTGATCATGTCCACTTCGTTCAAAACTAATGCTAGAGATGAACGTATGGAATCGCAAATTCCAGCTCTAAAACGCCTGTTTCAATCCATAAACGGCTTTTTTTTAGTTTGCAGACCAGTCCATTTCCCGCCTCAAAGCTAGACGGTTGCCTCATATAAATTTCTTCGGTCAGGCCGCCATTCAGGAACGCAGTCTTCACATCCATTTGATAAACATGTAGATTTCGCTGATTTTCCAGGGCCAACAATATTCTCAATGTCGTCATCTTCGCTACAGGAGAATATGTTTCCGAATAATCGAATTCTTTCATCTGCGTAAACCCCTTCGCAACAAGTCGAGCTTTGCACCGGTCAATTTTTTTTCACCATCATGCTTGATAGTGAACACCCATTTATTGCCGACAGGGCGTCGACCAGCAGACAGTTCTGTAAGGGTCCACGTTTGATACTTCTTCAGCGATTCCAATTCGGCCTCGATTGCTTTCTCCCAAAGTGACCAATCATCACGCTTTTTCAATTCATCTATGTCACTTGGAATGCTGTCTACATACTTTTCAGCACTCAACGCAAACGCTGAAATATTGTAGTCCTTGTGCCAGTCAGGAGGTACACGATTTCTAACACTTCGACGTACACCGGTTTCTTCGCAAATACTTTCAGCCAACATCGCACGTACAGTCATTATCCGATATACGCTATCGCACGGGACCGAGCGCAATAGCGTATCTCGAGTTTTCGCGTATATCGAATTTCCTTTGACACATCGTTTATACTTCATGCTTAGAGTTGACAAGTAAACAAAGGGTCTAACAAAATTTAAAATGCATGCGAAAGTGATGGCTAAGCGTTCTTTTAGCCTGTTAAATTAATTATCAATTTTAAAATAAGTAAAGCAATAATAATATATATTAGTAATTCATTCATTCCTTTATTCACAAATCTGAAATGAAAATATTTTTAAGGATAAACTACAGCTTTTCAACAAAATGGTCCATTGTAAGTTGTTTTTTAACGGTCTTTTTTTCATTATATATATATATTTGTATACTTCTATTTCCTTCCTTACTTGATTTATAACATTTTGGACCTATCTTCATCTTCATCCATTGCTTCAAATTCTGAAAGCGCTCTTTCTATGTTTTCAAAGGCAGCCTCCAACCTTTTGCAGCTGAAAATTTTCGTGTGTGTTTCCAGATTTTCCTCATCATACTCGTCATTGTATTCATCCAAGACCTCCAAGGTCTGCATTTGAATGAGTTCATTGTTTGTCAAAGGTTCTCCTTGGTTAAAAATGAGGGTGCTGATCTCTTGAGTATCTAATTCAATCTGTAATATATCAGCTAAAGACGTGCATTCTTCTATTACATTTGTTATTTTATCATTATCTGGTTCCTCATCGTACATAAAATAAGTAGGGCATACTTTTTTCCAACACGCGTTAATAGTATCTGATTTCACTTGATTCCAAGCAGTTGAAATGTTATGTATAGCAGCAAGAATATTGTAATTTTTCCAGAAATTTTGAATAGTAGTGTTAGGATTTTCCTCTATCGTTTTGATAATGCGGGTGATTGTTTGTCGTATGTAGTATGACTTAAATGTAGCAATTACTCCTTGGTCCATCGGTTGCAAAAGTGATGTAGTTCTAGGTGGCAGGAAAACTACTTCGATATTAGGGTTAAGTTCGTTAAGCTCAGTGGGATGTCCAGGAGCATTGTCCAATAACAGAAGAACTCTAAATGGAATGTTTTTATCTTTGCAATATGTTTTTACCTCTGGCACAAAGTTATGATGGAACCATTCATTAAAATTAGAACGAGTTACCCATGCCTTCTTGTTGGATTTCCATACAACTGGTAATGATTGAATATCAATATTTTTGAAAGCTCGTGGTTTTTGGGAATGGTAAACTGCTAATGGTTTCAATTTTAAATCACCCGTCATATTACTACCTAACATAATGGTAATTCTTTCCTTTTGTGCCTTAAATCCAGACGCACGTATTCCATCATTAAAGACATAGCTTCTTGTGGGCATCTTTTTCCAAAATAATGCTGTTTCATCCACGTTGATGATTTGTTCGGGAACATACCCTTTTTCCAAAATATGCCTCTCTAGAAACTCAGGAAAGCTTTCCGCCTCAATTTCATCTGCACTAGCTGCCTCTCCATATATTTTTACATTTTTTAGATTTGCGCGTTTTTTAAATCGGTTGAACCAACCTAAACTGGCATTGAAACTACATACCGATTTTTTCGTCGTTGAGTTATCTAAATCCTCATATAAGGATTTTGCTTTCGATTGAATTAATCCCAAACTAAGGGGAATCCGCTTCGATATCATGTCTTCGATCCAAACAACCAATAAACTTTCCATTTTTTCTACCACCTCATTGCGTTTCCGTGTTGCCATTGATGTTCCTTTCGCAGAATTCAGCAGAGTTTCTTTTGATTGTATGATGGTCCGTATTGTTGATTGCGGTCATTTGGTTTGTCTGGCTATTGATGCGTAACTTTGTCCTTTTTCGAACATTCTAACTATATCCATCTTATCTGCCATTGTTATCGCACACTTCTTTCGAGTGTTTTTAATAATTGATGCCATTTTTTGTTTCGCAATGCTGCTGCAACTTTAAGACGCACATGAAGTTAGGATGATTGTAAATGTTTACCGATATTTTCTGTGAATTTCATTTCGTTTCAAGCTTGTCTGGTTAAAACTGTAGGTTGAATACTTCATTCAATATAAACAAATACAAAATGGACCTAGAAGAACTCAATCAGCTATAGTAAACGCAAAGAACTGTCACTTTTGAAGAAAATCGCGTACTGCGGAATCGCGTATATCGAGTATCGCGTACTGCGGATAATTGCTGTACTTTTTCGACAATAGTTCTGTTCATCCGTTCACTCAATCCATTTTGTTCCGGTGTATACGGAACCGTCATCTCGAGCCTGATGCCACGTTGCCGACAGAAAGATTTCATTTTCTTGCAGCTATACTCGCTTCCATTATTACAGCGAAAACGACACATCTTGGTTTGGAAATGTGCAGTAGCCATAGCTTCGTACGTCTCCAAATAATCGACAGCTTCATCCTTCGACTTTATCAGATAAACAACTGTCTGATGACTGAAGTCGTCCGTGAAAGTGATGAAGTACCGCATACCGTCCCACGTCGAAGGTGAGATGGGACCACAGACGTCGCTATGCACTAACTCTAACGGACGCGTAGTCCGCTTTCCTTCACGACTTACAAACGGTTCTCGAGTTTGTTTTCCAGCCAAGCATGGTTCACATATCACTGATTTCGAGCTTTCATAATTTTCGCTGCCTTCTAGATCCAACCCATCAACCATTTTCTTATCGATAAGCTTCATCAGGTTTCCATTCCCAATGTGACCGTAACGTTGATGCCACAGCTGCAACTCCATGGAAACCTTTCCCGTTACCATAGCAGCATTTGGTGTTGCTAGGTAATGAAAGTCCATCGCGTACAGCGCACCAACCTGCTTACCGGTAGCAACGACACCTTGATAAGCATCTTCAACGGTTACTTTGCCTTTATGGAAAACCACCTTCTTTTCCGAATTTTCCAGCCGACGTAAAGACATCAGATTCAGCGTCAGCTCTGGAACAAAAAGAACGATTTCCATGCGGATTTCAATTTTCTTACCATCAACAAACGAGTAAACGTTGATCTCTCCGCGTTGTTTAGCAACCAGGTTGACGCCTTTCTTCGCAGTTGCTATGCAGACGGGCTCATCTAGCATTTCCAGGTTTTTGAATAATTCTTTTCGATTCACCATATGATCTGAAGCTCCACTATCCAGATACCATCGTTGCAATTGTTCATTCAACGTCGACTCTGATCCTGTCACAAACGATACAGATGTCGTAGCAGCATTTGCCTTCATAGGTTTTCTTTTCTCAAAAAAATGTTCTGCATGCTCTTCAAGATGTTCGTTTTTCGGACAGTCAGCTCTCTTGTGCCCGAATCCACCACAGCTGAAGCACTTCAGACGAAATTTTCCTCTGGTCTTTCCAGCAAAACTAACTTCTTCTGAATTTTGAATGCTCGAACTTCTTCCTTTCCGTTTCGATTCGACATCCAAATACTTGCTTTTCACAAATTCCAGGGTCAGTTTCTCTGATACTGCTTCCATCGCTGTGTTCACAGACTCGTATGAAACCGGCATGGTCAGCATTAGGTGACACACAATGTCCTCCTCGTCTATTTTCGCACCGGTCGACTTGAGCTCCCGAATCTGTTTATCGAAACAAAGGAAGAGAGATGCCAGACTTGAAGATTCGTCATGCTTCATCTCCAGAAGTTTTCGCTTAAGCATGAACCGGTTGGTCATGCTCTTCCGTTCGAAAATTTCATTCAGTCCATCCCAAATTTCCTTCGGACTCCTCTTGTTCTTTATGTATTTCAGGTGACTATCGGCGACAGCTCCGATCAGGACCGAACGACACTTGTTGTCCTGTTTCATTCGAAACGCCTTCTGCTCCTCCTTCTCCTTCTTTACAGCCGCTGTATCCTCATGCACGATTTCCCAGAAGTCTTCTTTCTCCGCTTTCTTCTCGACACAGTGCGCGATTTCCAACTGTTCCAGGAACGCCAATATCCTGAACTTCCAATTATTGAAACCCGTTCCGTCGAAAGGCTTGATCTTGAGGAACTTCTCTTCGTCTCCCATCGTGAGGATTTATTCGAATGGCTTAAAGAATCTTCTAGGTTTGAATTGGGTTATCCTGGGTTATACTGAGTTATACTGGGTTATATTGGGTTATACTGGGTTATACTGGGCCCATAACCTATTAACAGAGCTAAAACACCTTTACTGGTTGATGGTTGAAAGAGGAATGAACATTTTATTAACTACATTCTGTTAACACTATTTCATAGAGTACTATGATCAATTGTACACCAGCATCTCATAGTATACTTAAATCAATTGTAAACTTCAACAGGCAGGAGCAGTGACGAAGCAGGATACACAGAACAACAAGCAGTTGAAGCAGAGTTGGAGAGCACCAGGTCCAGATAATGATTTAAATGGTTATGCACCCCGTTCAGCTGATAGAGTTCATGCAAATTTATCATATCCAAAAAGCAGGAACTGGATGAATTCGAAGAGATATGTGGCACATAATGTCTTATAGTTAAAGATGAATCTGACCTTACTGCGGCTGCAGGCGACCACTCTAACGCCGGTTAATTGAAGTCGCCAAGAAGGATAAGATGATCATTCGGTTTCATTTGCATGTATGCATCGCTGATGAAAGCAGAAAGGGATTCTAAATAGTTGCGGTCGCTGCTCAAATACGCTGGCACATAAACAATCCCCACATAAAGATGAAACTTAGGAAAAGAAACACGTATACATAAAGCTTCAAGCGTGGGTTAATTCATGTTAAGTGCCACAGACGGATACCGACTGGAACATGCAAGCAGCACACCACCCCCACGCGATCGTTCATTGTTTAACCTGCTGCGATCGCAACGGTATATATTGTAGGAATCACTATCCAGGACCATGTTGGATGGAATCGATTCATTTAACCAGGTTTCAGTAAGGGCAAGCATTTCAAACCCTGATTCATTCGCAGAAAGGCGCAATTCATTATATTTGGTGCGAAGGCCTCGAACATTTTGGTAATAGATCACGAAAGGGACTATTAATTGTGAGCTATCCGTTTGGCAAACGGGCTGATCTGTGGTGAGCGGTTCGTGTTGCTGAGATTGGTCTGTGATTGAAACCCCACCCCCGGTGATAACTGAGGCGGTGTGGGAGGAAACTCCAGTTGAATAGCCTCTAGGATCTCGGTCATCTGGGATAGTGATTGAATCCCGCGCTGTGGGGATGGCGATCGATGATCCAAAAAATGATCCGGATGAGCGGTGCTTTTTGGCGCAGCTGAAGAGCAATTTGCACTGCTTGAACGATGCGAAGTAAGCGCAGAAGGGTCAAATCGGGCCCTTTCATGTATACGTTGCTTTGGTAGGCCACGATCAACAAACTCACGAACAGTAAGTGAAACTGGCCAAATAGTAGATTGAAGCGCCAGATCCTTAAGTAATTTAGGAATACTCACTTTAAACGATATAAAGGACATCAAATCAAGGTTCGCACCCTTTTTCGTGAGACGATAAACATCTATGTTGTCGGTTGGCAGCACAGCTTTAAGCCACACACGCATATAATCAGCGAAGACATGCGATTTGATGTTCGTGAAGTATAACCATACTTTCTCTGCTATGCCAGTGTTCGTGACATCATGGTTTAAAACAGGATCAGAAGATGATTTTGTATTTGTTCGGCAGTGCCCAGCACTAATATCACTAGTCACCTTAGTACGTTGAGTGTAGTGGTTGCAGCTATCAGAAGCTTCCACAGTGTTGGTATCGTTCGCTGCTTGTTGGATATCTGCAGTGAGCTCCATTGAGTTGGTAAATGTACGGCGAGTGGATGCTGTTTTAGTCGTTCTGGTATTAGTGGCGTTGAGTGACGATACATTAGTGGAAGTGTGCGTTCGCGATGCGTGAGAAACAGACGGCTTAGCTAATATGGGTGTTAGCTTATCAGCGAGAGCGAGGATCTCGGGAAGCAAATCGCTCTTGATAGCCGATCTAAGAGAAGAGAGAGATGAGTCAATTGTGGTGAGAATATCTGCTTTCACCAACTCGAGTAGGGCTGCTATCTCATTTGTGAGAAGTGAGTTTGTGCCATTGCGAAACTCGTTACATGTTTTGTACAACCACAATAATCGATTATTCCGCCCAAGCTCACGAGTAGAATCACGGGACAAACCCGTGCAATGTGTATGATGCTTGGAGCCACAAACTAGGGTTGGGCAATTCGATTCATTACCATGAAGGTGAATTTACCGGTTCTTTCATTAACATGAACTGAGCGTGAATCGCGATTCAATCGTTCACGTCAACTAACCACAGTATGGTAAATCGATCTTATTTCGCGATAATTTCATATTATGGGTGTTTGTTAACAGTTTCATATAATAAGCATAACAGTTCTTAGTCACTGAACTAAAAAACTCGTGTATTCCTAATTATGTTATTAAGTGATGCATCTATTATGATTAAGGCAACCAACACATTTTAACACCATTTTGAATTCATTTTTTATATTACAAAAATAACACTTACATCTAGATAATTCAAGTCTTACTTAATTACAAAAAGTGCATTACAAAACAATTTCATATACTCCATGTTACAAATTTTGCAACGACGTTTTGATTATGCATTTTGTTGAATAAACAATATTTCCTGCAATTTTTTTGGCGCTAGTCGAGATCTTTTTTCAGAGTATATCTGTCCCGCTTTAGAAAAAAGCCTTTCACATGGAACGGACGTTCCGGGAATGCATAAAGTGCTCATGGCAAGAGTATACAATGATGGATAAAGAACTTGATGTTCTTTCCACCAAAGAAGCGGATCATTTTCTAAATCAATATTTTCAACGCTTAAATATTGATGTAGTTCATTCTCAGCTATTTGTCTAGGTGTTTTGTAGTTTTGAGCTCCCTTGTTTTTAAATAAATCGCCGAAAAGCATGTCCACATCCTTGCTAACTTTTTTTACTACTTTTTCGACTTCTACTGCGGGGTTTTGCAACGGAAGCAGCTCAGATATAATTGATTCACATATGTTTTTGAATTTTTCCACATCGTCTTGAAAGCCAAGTTGTTTAATCCTAGGATCTAATATCATAGATTTAAGTATCTGCTCATTGGAACGATAAATTTTTAGCTTGTTTTGTAGACCTTCAATGAGCAAAGCTACTAAATTTGAATGTTTTCTGCTATATCCTCATCATTTCTAAACTGTGATGTTTTGGTTAACAGCACATTGCATAGTAATCCCACGTGTGAAATGGTTATGTATTTTTGGGCGGATACAATATTTGTAGCAGAATAGAAATATTTTAGAACCCTCACAATTTGTTCAATTGCTTCCCAATCATGAGATTCTAAAGATATTTTCATTTTCAAACTATCTGCACAGGAGAGTAATGCAATTTTGTTCTTATAAAATCGATTAAGCATATCATACCCCGAATTCCATCGCGTTGACACTTCTTGTATCATTTTCAATTGATCTAAATTGAGCTTTTTTGTGTATCAGCTAGCATTTGTGAGGCTTTTGGACTTTTCTTAAATAGCATTACTACTCTTTTTACCTCTTCTACAACTGGTAGCACACTTTTTTTTATAGCATCTCGAACAATCAAATTTAACGTATGTGCAAAACATGGTATGTGACAAAAATTCAACTCAGTTGATGCCGCTTTCATATTGGAAGCATTGTCAGTAACCATTGCAACAATCTTATCCTCTATGTCAAATTTGTTCAAGGTACCTTGAATCCAATTAGCTATATTCCTACCACTATGAGGATTTTCAAATTCCGAGCATTCTATCAAAATAGAACTAAGTTTGCAATTTTCGTCGATATAATGACCTGTTAAGGCAAAAAAACTTATTTGGTTCAGGTTTGTCCATCCATCCGACGTAATAGCTATAGCTTTGGCGGTCGATAATTTCTCTTTAGCCTTTTCAAATTCTTGATTATATACGCTTGGTAGTAGGGCGTTTGATAAACTTTTTCGTGTAGGCATAATATAGTTCGGATTTAATGTATAAACGAATTTTTTGAAAATTTCACTTTCTACTAAATTAAATGGCAAACATTCTTTGCAAATTAGATCTAGCAACATTCTATCTAAAACCTTTTTAGTCTCGCTATTAATGAGTTTCTTCAGATAACCCTGTATGCTCATATTTGAATTGAAATATTGATTTGATGGCTGAAAGTTTACAGCAGAAGGTCCCGCTTCATCGTCTATGTTAATAGTTTGAGGAATTGGTTGCTTTTGCTTTAAATACGGCACAGTTTTATGCACTAAATTCAAATGCCGCTTCAAGTTCGAAGTAGTTCCTTTAGTATACTTAAACACCTTTAAACAATAAAGGCACTTTGCGCCAGTTTCTACCGGACTAAAATGATCCCAGACAGGGCTTGTTGTTGCGTTTGTTGGAGCCATCATATCTGTGGAAATGTTTCATACAACACTTTATGTTTTTGTTTTTAACTACCAAGACTAATGTTACCTTTGATCGCCGTGCAATTATTAAATTTTCACTTATTTCGATGGAGCGTAGATCAATTTGTGGTTTACAAGTCAAAAGATCACAACAAATGGCATATCAAAGATCAATTTATCAATACAATCACGGTTTCAGCAATGTTTATTACCATAAGCCTACAACTTCTTCTTCTTCTCTGGCTCAACAACCGATGTCGGTCAAGGCCTGCCTGTACCCACTTGTGGGCTTGGCTTTCAGTGACTAATTGATTCCCCACCATAGCAGGATAGTCAATCCTACGTATGGCGGCACGGTCTGTTTGGGGATTGAACCCATGACGGGCATGTTGTTAAGTCGTACGACACATAAGCCTACAACACATTGAAGAAATCGAACGTATTCAAAAATAACGGTCAAAATCACCTATACAACAACGAACCGAACACACGTGATCTATGTATTTATCATATGGATTTAGTGACCATAAACGTATTAGTGTAATTTTCCTCTCTTCCTCAAAGCGCGAGAAGGTCATTTCTCTCTCAAACAAAACGACTAGTACAGTTCAAACTCACTAATTGAACTTCGATTGGCAGCTCACTGTTTGGTTAGTGTCACGTTTGGTGATAAATTTTCACGTTCTTTCCTGCACAAAATAAATGAAGTTTTTTTTTTCATTATAGGCGACAGTTTTGCGATTTTCTATGAAATTAGATTCACTAATATAAAGGCATGCTTTTTAGTTGATCTATCAACCTACTATCAAATATCCATCGAAAAATATACAAACCAAAATTTCGTTCAATTATTGAACTTCGACTGTACCTCGCTCACAAGTAGGTAAAAAAACTCATCCCACATACCACCCCCCGTCCTCGTCATTTTTTTGACTCTCTATCTCTGTGATCGTTCTCTCGGTAACTATCAGCTGAAAGTATTGCAGCGGGAAGAAAAAGAGAGCGCATATTGCAGAAGCGGCATCGTCTCCGAGGATCAGAAAGAGAGTGAACGATGTAGATCAACGAAACATTCTATCCGCTCTCTTATCTTGTACTGTGCTCTCCGCAGAAAGCCAGTGCAGAATGCCAGATCGGATGTTTTGTTGGGCTGAGTGAGAAAGTATGCTGATTTTGTTTCATCGACACATGTCTATCATGTGGGACAGCGCATTTTTGTATCAGGAGAATGAACGACCTGGTCATACGATTCACGTTCATATTTGTATAGGAAAAAATGAACGACCTGACTTGCTAGGACGTTCTTTATTTCGACGGGTAGGACGTTCTTTTCGTGAACGTCCTGGTCATACGATTCACGTTCATTTTGAATGGGGGGAATGAACGACCTGGCTTGCTAGGACGTTCTTTATTTCGACGGGTAGGACGTTCTTTTCGTGAACGTCCTGGTCATACGATTCACGTTCATATTTGTATGGGGGGAATGAACGACCTGGCGTACTAGGACGTTCTTCATTTCGACGGGTTCCTACCCGGGTTATTTTCATGAACAACTCAACACATTATAATTTATAAAGAATCGATGAACGTTGATTAGATGAACGTAGGTCGTTCGTTCTTTAGGATGAATTGAATGAATCGTACAGTTCTGGTTCTTGAGGCACAACTCTACCACAAACAACGGCGCAGGACACCGAATTAGCACTATCGGTGGGTGCTTTGCAGGTTGAGCACTGCATAACGATGACACAGCACAAACTGATGAGTGACAGGAGCAGGAACGAAGCCAAACAATATCTCGGCAAAAATGTCGAAATAACAGGAGACTAGGTGCAAGAACTCCAGTGCAACTTAATATCAATCGAAGGCACGCACTAGCCAGTACAAACAACTCAGCAGCACCAATGTTGCAAATGTTGAAAATCAGGTAATAACACGGCAAAACAGCGAAGGCACAACCACTTGGTTTGACAGTCGATCTCTCTCACATTTAAAGTTTTAATTGGAACTCAATCTTCTGACCTGCATGTCCAAGAGAATGGTGTCCCCCAATGTGCCATTCTCTCTCCCACTCTTTTCCTAATTAGTGTTGAATCCCTCTTCCACCCCATGCCTAGTAACATTAAATCTTTTATGTATACTGATGATATAGTTCTTGTCTCAGCATCCAACAATAGAACCGAATCACGCACAATTGTAAAGAAGGAGTCAATATAGTTCAGAAATGGTCACGTTGGACAGGACACAATTTCACACTCCAAAATACTTCACAGCTGCAATAGCAAATATCATACTCTAAAACCCATAACATACAATAACTCAACCCTTGGACCACATCATAACCGACAAGATAGTAGCAGCTGCAGGACGAATGATGGAGAAAAACATCAAGGCCAATACCCTTATCCAAAGGGCAAATGCCGAATTCATCACACTAACACAACAAACACTCCCCTCAGTCACCAAACTCATCCAAATCGGTAGTCGCCCCTGGTACAGTATCGGACATTAAAATAGGACCCTTTTTTTTCAATGCACCGTGCACTTGTTTTGCCACGTTACTTGTGTTTGTGTGTGTGTATGTGTGTGTGTGTGTGTGTGTGTGTGTGTGTGTGTGTGTGTGTGTGTGAGTGTGTGTGTGTGTGTGTGTGTGTGTGTGTGTGTGTGTGTGTGTGTGTGTGTGTGTGTGTGTCTGTGTGTGTGTGTGTGTGTGTGTGTGCATGTGTGTGTGTGTGTAGTAGTAGAAAGAGAGTGTGCTTTTTAATGTGTATTTGCAAGTGCGCGGGTTTGTGTCTGAAAAACATAGCTTGCCATGATGTCATATTGCGTTGAAAGTATTCTTATTATGTGTGTTATCATGTGAAACATTGTGCGTTTACACTTGGATAAAAACTAAAGTTTGCATCGACAGCAGCGCTTGTTCCTCGGACGAAAACGCAGGTGTTCTATTTCATGAATGTGAATGCGACACCGGTGCGAAATGGACACGCGCACAATAGCAATGAACTCGGCATTCCCTCACAGGTGTTTCTCCAGTGCACGCCATTTAAAGGCCTTCGTGCATCTCTGCGTTGCACGTTGTGTGCGAATGGTAAACTTTGTGCGTGCATTGAGCTGGCGCGCAGTTATTCTTTTCAATGGGCGTTTTGTTTCATGAGCGCGGCAGTATTCTTTTCTCGATTTTGAAGGGAAGACGCTTACTCGCGTACTCGTTGATAGTTTTTATCCATGCGATGTTTTCGCTGCTCCAAAACGATGTAATTCATCGCGTATAGAAGCAGAACGCAGGCAGAGCACGGGATCAGCCGTGTCCAAGTTTTTAACCAGCGCGTTCTTGACGGTCCAAGCAAGCAATGTTAGTAACAATGGGTCGAGGTAAACGTTGTACCGATCATCAGCGCCATATGTAAAAGCGAATGGCTGCTGCTGGCATAAAGCGAAAAAGGATCGAGTTCGTAATGGAACGATCGCGCACTTTTGTGGCAAACGCGCTTCGGACAACCGAAACGTGCTTAGACAACTGAAACGCGCTTGGACAACCGAAAAGCGCAAGTCAACCGGATGTCCTCAGAAGACCACGGCGAAAGAAGACCGTAACATTGTTAATATATCGAAAACACACTGATCGCGAGGGCGGTGGTCCTGCTTATCACACCAAAAACCTAACCCAAAACACAAAAAAACTACTTACAAGTCTATCCGAAACGACCTACTTGTGAAACAAACACACACATCAAAACACATTCAAACACACACACACACACACACACACACACACACACACACACACACACACACACACACACACACACACACACACACACACACACACACACACACACACACACACACACACACACACACACACACACACACACACACACACACACACACACACACACACACACACACACACACACACACACACACACACACACACACACACACACACACACACACACACACACACACACACACACACACACACACACACACACACACACACACACACACACACACACACACACACACACACACACACACACACACACACACACACACACACACACACACACACACACACACACACACACACACACACACACACACACACACACACACACACACACACACACACACACACACACACACACACACACACACACACACACACACACACACACACACACACACACACACACACACACACACACACACACACACACACACAAACACACACACACACACACACACACACACACACACACACACACACACACACACACACACACACACACACACACACACACACACACACACACACACACACACACACACACACACAAACTTGGCCCAACGGGTGCACGGTGCGTTAAAAAACCAATGCCCTATCTTTCTGTCCGATACTGTACTACCACCCACCACAAATAGATTGATCCATCAAAAATCAGCTTCGGGCTGGTTGCAATAGTGTCATTACTAACCGTCATTTTGCATAACTCGTTGAGCAAAAATACCATAACCACCATCTCATTTTCACAGAGGGATGAGTACAAAACGTGCAAAACCATCATCGTCAATAGCTGGAATCGTTATTGGGTTAGCAGCGGCCGCTCTTTCATGAGAACCATCAGGAGCACAACACCACCATGGAAAGACCATCCATCACACTAAGACCAGAGAATCCTATCACGACTTGGTATCGGACACACCCGGTTCACCCACAAATCTTTTTTGCAAAAATCCAGACCCAAATTCTTTCGTATTACTTACCTTTATAAAGAACTTTAACCAAAACCACATGTGAAATAGGCAAACATTTTTATTAAAATAAACGGATAGTTTTAAATAATCCGAGACTACCCGAGCTCTTATCCGAGGTATAAGATAATTGCAAGCCACAAATGGCTTGCCAAAAAGGATGTTCGATTTTAAGTACAGAATTAATTTACCGATTAAAACAGGCGAATGAAGTCGGTCGGTTCAAAGCCTCTATAAAAAAAATAAAGTGAACTAAAAAATTCTTCAAATGTGAATAATGCAACTTGTTATTTCAATTATTTATTTATTTAATGCAGCCACATCAAGATGTAAGACAGTCCAACTGCATACATGTTTAAATTAATTTCTTCGCGATAAAGTAGCGTCTCAAATATAGCACCTGCCATGTTGCGAGCCCCAACAAACAACTCATGCTAAAAATGCTAAAGAAAAGGACTCGACTGTTTGTTGATTCTGGAAAAAGAAGTAGATTAATATTTGAGTTAAATTTGTGTAAACAGTTTTGTTGTATTATACCAACCGTTAGTGTCGCGCATTTCTTCTTCCCGTTTTCTCATCAATGCAAAATCTTGAACAATTGCATCGGACAAATCCTCTAATCGTTTCAAATCCACTTCTAGCGGTTTTAATTTTGCTGCTTCGCCAATCTTCAAGAAAAAAATACATGCAAAAAAAGTAATAAGCATTAAATTTATACATATTATTTTTGTTATAATTGTTATATTTGTTATATTTATTATTATTACAATATTTGTTACTTATATTACATATTATATTAACTCTTTGATGTCATTGCAGGAAAGTTATTCGGCGTGTTATTTTACCAGCTCATTTCTGTTTACAACAATAATTTCTGTTTATAAAAAAAACACGTTTATTGTCTTTTTGTTACAAGAACTGACTATCTTACTAAAACAAAAACTATGAACAACATAAAATAAACAGACGTTGTCGGTAGCTTGGAGCGATCAGACATATTGTCTCTTCATATTGTCCCGCTTCTCTTCATATTGTTTATCAACGATGTTACCCTCGCTTTACCTCCCGACAGTATCAGTCTGTTTGCCGACGACGCAAAAATTTTTGCGCCTATTAACAACACAGGTGATTGTACATTCCTGCAAGACTGCATCGAAATTTTCTGTTCGTGGTGCAAGCGTAATGGACTGACTATCTGCATCGAGAAATGCTACTGTGTGTCTTTTAGTCGATGCAGGAGCCCAGTGACTGGGACCTACTTCATGGACGGCACTGCAGTTAATCGACAGAATCATGCCAAAGACCTGGGCGTTCTGCTTGACTCTAGTTTGAACTTTAAACAGCATATCGATGACGTTGTAGCCAGAGGAAATCAATTACTTGGCGTGGTTATCCGGACAACTAATGAATTCCGCAACCCCATGTGCATCAAAGCTGTGTACAACTGTATCGTTCGTTCGGTTCTGGAATATTCGTGCGTAGTCTGGAGCCCAACTACCGCTTCTTCAATTGCTCGAATTGAGGCGATTCAACGTAAGCTCACGAGATATGCCCTACGCCTACTTCCCTGGCAGGATCGCAATAATCTTCCTCCGTATGCTGCGCGGTGCCGTCTTCTAGGCCTTGAACCTCTTTCGGTTAGAAGACGCAATGCACAGTGTTCACAGTGTGAAAGAAGACCGTAACATTGTTAATATATCGAAAACACACTGATCGCGAGGGCGGTGGTCCTGCTTATCACACCAAAAACCTAACCCAAAACACAAAAAAACTACTTACAAGTCTATCCGAAACGACCTACTTGTGAAACAAACACACACACACACACACACACACACACACACACACACACACACACACACACACACACACACACACACACACACACACACACACACACACACACACACACACACACACACACACACACACACACACACACACACACACACACACACACACACACACACACACACACACACACACACACACACACACACACACACACACACACACACACACACACACACACACACACACACACACACACACACACACACACACACACACACACACACACACACACACACACACACACACACACACACACACACACACACACACACACACACACACACACACACACACACACACACACACACACACACACACACACACACACACACACACACACACACACACACACACACACACACACACACACACACACACACACACACACACACACACACACACACACACACACACACACACACACACACACACACACACACACACACACACACACACACACACACACACACACACACACACAAACTTGGCCCAACGGGTGCACGGTGCGTTAAAAAACCAATGCCCTATCTTTCTGTCCGATACTGTACTACCACCCACCACAAATAGATTGATCCATCAAAAATCAGCTTCGGGCTGGTTGCAATAGTGTCATTACTAACCGTCATTTTGCATAACTCGTTGAGCAAAAATACCATAACCACCATCTCATTTTCACAGAGGGATGAGTACAAAACGTGCAAAACCATCATCGTCAATAGCTGGAATCGTTATTGGGTTAGCAGCGGCCGCTCTTTCATGAGAACCATCAGGAGCACAACACCACCATGGAAAGACCATCCATCACACTAAGACCAGAGAATCCTATCACGACTTGGTATCGGACACACCCGGTTCACCCACAAATCTTTTTTGCAAAAATCCAGACCCAAATTCTTTCGTATTACTTACCTTTATAAAGAACTTTAACCAAAACCACATGTGAAATAGGCAAACATTTTTATTAAAATAAACGGATAGTTTTAAATAATCCGAGACTACCCGAGCTCTTATCCGAGGTATAAGATAATTGCAAGCCACAAATGGCTTGCCAAAAAGGATGTTCGATTTTAAGTACAGAATTAATTTACCGATTAAAACAGGCGAATGAAGTCGGTCGGTTCAAAGCCTCTATAAAAAAAATAAAGTGAACTAAAAAATTCTTCAAATGTGAATAATGCAACTTGTTATTTCAATTATTTATTTATTTAATGCAGCCACATCAAGATGTAAGACAGTCCAACTGCATACATGTTTAAATTAATTTCTTCGCGATAAAGTAGCGTCTCAAATATAGCACCTGCCATGTTGCGAGCCCCAACAAACAACTCATGCTAAAAATGCTAAAGAAAAGGACTCGACTGTTTGTTGATTCTGGAAAAAGAAGTAGATTAATATTTGAGTTAAATTTGTGTAAACAGTTTTGTTGTATTATACCAACCGTTAGTGTCGCGCATTTCTTCTTCCCGTTTTCTCATCAATGCAAAATCTTGAACAATTGCATCGGACAAATCCTCTAATCGTTTCAAATCCACTTCTAGCGGTTTTAATTTTGCTGCTTCGCCAATCTTCAAGAAAAAAATACATGCAAAAAAAGTAATAAGCATTAAATTTATACATATTATTTTTGTTATAATTGTTATATTTGTTATATTTATTATTATTACAATATTTGTTACTTATATTACATATTATATTAACTCTTTGATGTCATTGCAGGAAAGTTATTCGGCGTGTTATTTTACCAGCTCATTTCTGTTTACAACAATAATTTCTGTTTATAAAAAAAACACGTTTATTGTCTTTTTGTTACAAGAACTGACTATCTTACTAAAACAAAAACTATGAACAACATAAAATAAACAGACGTTGTCGGTAGCTTGGAGCGATCAGACATATTGTCTCTTCATATTGTCCCGCTTCTCTTCATATTGTTTATCAACGATGTTACCCTCGCTTTACCTCCCGACAGTATCAGTCTGTTTGCCGACGACGCAAAAATTTTTGCGCCTATTAACAACACAGGTGATTGTACATTCCTGCAAGACTGCATCGAACTGCAAGACTGCATCGAAATTTTCTGTTCGTGGTGCAAGCGTAATGGACTGACTATCTGCATCGAGAAATGCTACTGTGTGTCTTTTAGTCGATGCAGGAGCCCAGTGACTGGGACCTACTTCATGGACGGCACTGCAGTTAATCGACAGAATCATGCCAAAGACCTGGGCGTTCTGCTTGACTCTAGTTTGAACTTTAAACAGCATATCGATGACGTTGTAGCCAGAGGAAATCAATTACTTGGCGTGGTTATCCGGACAACTAATGAATTCCGCAACCCCATGTGCATCAAAGCTGTGTACAACTGTATCGTTCGTTCGGTTCTGGAATATTCGTGCGTAGTCTGGAGCCCAACTACCGCTTCTTCAATTGCTCGAATTGAGGCGATTCAACGTAAGCTCACGAGATATGCCCTACGCCTACTTCCCTGGCAGGATCGCAATAATCTTCCTCCGTATGCTGCGCGGTGCCGTCTTCTAGGCCTTGAACCTCTTTCGGTTAGAAGACGCAATGCACAGTGTTCTTTCATCGCTGGATTGCTAAATGGCTCTATCGACTCATCGCCATTGTTGCATCGAGTCGATATCTATGCACCATCCCGAACACTTAGGTCTAGAGAAACTCTACGGCTCGCTCAACCCCGTTCCAGTGCTGGTCGGTCAGACCCTATGTTCCGCATGTCGGCTGTCTTCAACACTGTCTCGGAT
Organism: Anopheles gambiae; assembly: GCF_943734735.2. Lineage (NCBI taxonomy): Eukaryota > Metazoa > Arthropoda > Insecta > Diptera > Culicidae > Anopheles > Anopheles gambiae. The sequence goes on along the minus strand of NC_064600.1, from coordinate 22,953,716 downwards.
TGCTTCGACTTCGACATCTCAACTCAGTGCTTCAAGGAACGTCTCCGGCTTTTGCCGTGGCCGCAGTGAATTGCGATGCAAATCTTGTTTTTGCTATGTATTTTTTTTTTATTGAACTGTTACATCTTAATTAGGCCATACGGCCCGTTGAAGATTAATAAATAATAATAATAATAATAATAGTGTTCGATCAGTGCACATTGGGAAAAAAAATTAAAAAAACAACTTTATCACAGGTTATCACCCTATACATTTGCTTACAATAGATACTTACACTTAGTTGAAACCAAAATATTTCATGTTATATCTTAAACTTACTGAGATATAGGCCATCAAAGTACAAATTTTATGTTTTTTTGTCCCAATTTTGAGCTATTTTTTTACTTAACATAAACCATCATATTTTAGTACTGTCTTTGCTCGAGATACGCGATACACTCGAGTTACGCGAATGCGAGTTGCGCGAATTTTTATTTTTGACTCAATTGTCAAATGAAAAATAATTTGCAATTTTTTCATGAGTTTAATATCACTAAAAAGATAGAAATAACTGAACTGAGAAAACTAGAACAATTGCATCAAATAAATAATAAATTAAATCAATGAACTGAATCTAATAAAAAATAATTATCAATCAAGTATATTTTGGCTGTAAAACGTGATATTCGACTTACGCGAATGTCTCCAGAACGCATTATTCACGTAACTCGGGGAAAGACTAAATATGATGGTTATATTTTGATAATCAATGTGTCGTTGGAAAGGTGTTTTGTCATACTTCGATATTTTGTCTGAATATTTAGTAAAAACTTGTTTTTAAAGTTCATAAATGATTGAAAACCAAACATCACTGCCAAATTTTTGGATATTTTCATGTTGGAGAATGAATATTTTTATACTTAGGCTCGATTTTACTCGTGAGCCGTATATCATAGCAAAGATCGCCATTTTTCCTACGTTTTGACGTTGAAATTAGCTGGGACCATCCGCGACTCCGAAAATTATTTAACTTTTTTCTTGAAACTAGTGCGAGCGATTTTAAAATGTGTTGTTGTCTTCTTTATCCGGCGCTACAACTGCTTTGCGGTTTTGGCCTGCCTCAGGAGTGTCCGAAACCGCTCACGATCTCGCGCCTTCGTCTGCCAGTCCGTTATCCCGGCCTCAATGGCGGACGCTTCCACGCCATCTTGCCACCTCAATTTGGGCCTACCACACCTCCTCTATCCTTGTGGACGGCCTAAAAATACTTTACGGGCTGGGTCGTTCGTTTCAATGCGTACAACATGGCCAGCCCACCGGAACCTGGCGAGCTTAATACGCTGTACGACAGTGAGGTCGCCGTACATCTCGTATAGCTGTTCAATATAACGGCTCCTCCATTGTCCTTCCACACATACGGGGCCAAGTATCCTTCTGAGCATGCTCCTCTCGAACGTGGCTAAGAGGGTTTCGTCAGATTTGGCTAAGAGGGTTTCGTCAGATTTGGATAGTGTCTATGTCTCAGAGGCGTATGTGAGAACCGGAACTATATAGGTACTATATAGTCCCAGCTTCGTCCGTCGCGACAGGTTCTTTGATTTGAACTAATTTTTCAGGCTATAGAATGACCGGTTGGCAGCCAGCATTTTTGGGCGCAACTCAGCTTCCATGCTATTGTCGTTGCTGACCTTTGACCCCAAATAGGTGAATTCTCGGACGACTTCAAAAGTGCGTTCACCTATCTGTACATCACGCCTACGTAGATTCTGATTATTTATTGGTAGGCCCGCTGATGTTGCCACCATCAGTTTGGTCTTTGCCTCGTTTATCTGCAATCCGAGGTTCTCTGCCGCAGGTAGGAGAGCCGCAGACCAATGATGTCTATATCATCAGCGTATGCCAGGATCTAGGTTGACTTATAGAAGATGGTTCCCGTAGTCTCCACCCTCGAGTCGCGGATGGCCCTCTCTAGAGCCAGGTTAAATAGGAGACAGGCAGGCCCGTCCCCCTGGCGCAGACCCTTTGGGTGTAGCAAATGGTCCTGAGAGTTTTCCATCCACCCTCACCTGGCAAGAGACGTTGGTCATAGTCATTCTAACTTGCCTTATCAGTTTGGCTGGGATTCCAAATGAGCTCATAGCGTCATAGAGTTTTACCCTGGCTATGCTATCATATGTGGCTTTGAAGTCAATGAAGAGATGGTATGTGTCATTTCTGTATTCAGCCATCTTCTCCAATATCTGCCGCATGGTGAAGATCTGATCTATCTCTTCGACGTGCGGGACTGAAGGATCCTGAAGGATCAGGGATAATATTTTATAGGCGGTATTCAACATCTAATCAGGGAGAATATTTTATAGGTGGTATTAAACCCCTGTAGTTGTTGCAGTTCAACCTATCTCCATTCTTGTATATGGGGTAGATGATACCGAGATTCCAATCACAAGGCATCGATTCGCTATCCCACACCTCAGTAACAATTTGATGAATCTCGTTTTCTAGTCGTGCACCTCCATTCTTGAACAATTCAGCTGCAATTCCGTCGGTTCCGGGTGTCTTGTTATTTTTCAGTCGACGGATAGCCTTTCGTGTTTCTTCTATGCTAGGTGGCAGTAGCATGACACTATCTGCTAGTGGCGCTTCTAGCTGTTCGTTAAACTGGTCGTTGATTAATTCATCAAAGTACTGAGCCCACCGCGAGAGGACTTCTGGCTGGTTACTAACCAGATGTGTTGTTTTTTGACCGTTCAAATAGACATAGAGCGACAACGTCTGGGGCGACAAAAAGTAGCCCAAAGTTTCACTCTTTCATAGCCAACCGTGAAAAAAGCGTAATACTTAAAAACCGTTTTTAGTAAAAAAAAACTTATTCCGCCATCGTTTTAATTACAAACAATTATTTTTGATGCTGTTAACTACTACGCAATAATGCAATGTTGTGCGCAATAATTATTAAGTTGTATTCACTGTCTTGATGATTTTAGTATAGGACTGCCCTGTATAGTAAGAGAAATTGTATTGAATGAAGAAAAACACGAGTAAATAACACGAGAAATTGATTTTCATCCCGGCGCTTGTATGGCCGTTGCCCACTGTGCAGTGATGCCCTTCACGATTCTAGTCAGTTTTTTGTATGGAGTTTGGCAGCTGGAGGCTGAAATCATGGCTGATACACTCCATACAAAACCACACACAAAACTAGCCAGCGATTTTCAGCCTAGATTATTTAGCCTTAAGCCAGAATTAGGTTCGAGTACTTGCTCAAAAAAATGGCAAAACACGGTTTTGTTTAAATTTACCCCAAGGTGCTTTTCAAGAGATCAGGTGGTGGAATCTAGAATCAAAGTGTATGTTGTCCAGGTGGTTTCATTGCATTTTTTATAACCACGGACTGTGTAGGAACGAGGTCCCGTATTGTAGAACGATTTGACAAGTAGCCAAAAGTTCGTTACTGGCAGTTAGACATCTAAGAGCCCTTTTCGATTGAAATTTTATTTGTGAGTAAAGAAATAAATCGGTCTGGTTATTGCAAGAAAAATGTTAATTGGTTCAAACATTTTACAGGAAGAGTAACAAAACACGGTTTTGTTTACATTTACCCCAAGGTGCTTTTCAAGAGATCAGGTGATGGAATCTAGAATCAAAGTGTATGTTGTCCAGGTGGTTTCATTGCATTTTGTATAACCAAGGACTGTGTAGGAACGAAGTCAAAAATTAGCCAAAATCGGATTGGTCATCGAGGATGTCATTTGGCAGCAGAACGCCATTGAAAATTCATCATTTCCTCAAATGAATTTGAATGTCACTTTATGATGACACGGGTGAAAACTGTTGCTCAAACAGACGTTCTGGTAACTTAAAAAATACACAAAACATTCTTAAAATCTTCATTCAGAAGCAGAAGCGATAAAACCCAGCTTTTTAAATACATACACTTTGGCTTAAGCTCACCTTAAGGCTGGTTGAGTATATTATACTCAATTTGATAGCTGCTCGAAAACTGCTATACAATGCAAACAGCTGTGTGTGTGTGTGTGTGTGTGTGTGTGTGTGTGTGTGTGTGTGTGTGTGTGTGTGTGTGTGTGTGTGTGTGTGTGTGTGTGTATGTATGTGTGTGTGTGTGTGTGTGTGTGTGTGTGTGTGTGTGTGTGTGTGTGTGTGTGTGTGTGTGTGTGTGTGTGTGTGTGTGTGTGTGTGTGTGTGTGTGTGTGTGTGTGTGTGTGTGTGTGTGTGTGTGTGTGTGTGTGTGTGTGTGTGTGTGTGTGTGTGTGTGTGTGTGTGTGTGTGTGTGTGTGTGTGTGTGTGTGTGTGTGTGTGTGTGTGTGTGTGTGTGTGTGTGTGTGTGTGTGTGTGTGTGTGTGCATTGGTGTGTGTGTTTGTGTCACTAGTACGTAGAATAGATTTGTTAGTAGTTTTTTTGTATTTTGGGTTAGGATTTTGTTGTAATCAGCAGGACCACCGCCCTCGCGATCAGTGTTCTTCGATATATTAACAATCTTACAGTCTTCCTTTGCAATGGTCTTCCGAGGACGTCCGGATGACTTGCCCGTTTCGGTTGTCCGAAGCGCGTTTGCCACCAAAGTGCGCGATCGTTCCATAACGAACTCGATCGTTTTGCGCGTAATGCCAGCAGCCGCCATTCGCTTTTTCGATATGGCGCTGATAATCGTCACAATGTTTGCATCGACCCATTGTTACAAAAATTGCTTGCTTGGACCGTCAAGAACGCACTGGTTACAAACTTGGACACGACTAATGCCGTGCCTGCGTTCTGCTTCTATACGCGATGAATTACATCGTTGTCGAGCAGCGAAAAAAGCGTTTGAATTGAAACTATCAATGAGTAAGCGAGTGAGCGTCTACCCATTTAAATCGAGAAACTGCCGCGCACGTGAAACAAAACGCCCATTGAAAAGTTCACCTGCGCGCCAGCTCAATGCACGCACAAAGTTTCCCATGCACACACGAGGTTCAACGCAGAGATGCACGCAGGCCTTGCAATGGCGTGCACTGGCGAAGCACGTGTGAGGGAATGCCGAGTTCATTGCTATTGTGCGCGTTTCCGTTTCGCACCGCTGTCGCATTCACATTCATCAAACAGCACACCTGCGTTCTCGTCCGAGGAACAAGCGCTGCTGTCGATGCAAACTGTAGCTGTTAACCAAGTGTAAACGTACGCTGTTTCACACGAGATCAACACACATAATCAGAATGTTTTCAACGCAATATGACATCTTGTAAAGCTACGTTTCATCGGACACAAACCCGCGCACTCGCAAATACACATAAACAAGCACACTCTCTTTCTCTTACACATTAAAAAACACACACACACACACACACTCACACACACACACACACACACGCACACACACACACACACACACACACACACACACACACACACACACACACACACACACACACACACACACACACACACACACACACACACACACACACACACACACACACACACACACACACACACACACACACACACACACACACACACACACACACACACACACACAGAAGACACACAAAAGAAGACCCAAGGAGCCTGTGGAAAGATGCCCCGTGAAGCTTCTCCAGATAATCCAGCAGCTGTTTCCTACCCATGGCCCTCCGCTACTGAATTCGATTATCGACTCGCCAGAATCCACCCCTGTGCCTATTACGACCACAGAGATTGAAAAACTCCCAGATCGCCTCAAGTGTGGAAAAGCCCCCGGCCCAGATGGTATCCCCGCTGAAGCAGTCAAAGTGGCCATGAGGATGTTCCCTAGGGTGTTCCAAAAAGTTTTCCACAACATACTTACGACAGGACAGTTTCCATCAGTGTGGAATAAGCAGTTGTTAGTCCTGATACCAAAGCCAGGGAAGACTCCAGGGAATTTATCAGCCCTAAGACCACTGGGACTGATCGACGTACTGGCCAAAGCACTGGAAATGGTAATTCTCGATCGCTTGACACCATATACAGAAGGAGAACACGGCTTATCAGATCGTCAGTTCGGTTTCCGCAAGAAGCGCTCCACGGTTGATGCGATACAGGCGGTACTGGTGAAGGGTGATGCTGCCTTTCAACGGAAGCGATGTGGGGCTCGTTACTGCGCGATCATCACCATCGATGTGAAGAACGCCTTCAACTCTGCTAGCTGAGAGGAAATAGCAAAAGCTCTAGAACGCATGAAAATCCCCTTGCATTCGTGTCGGCTACTGAGAAGCTATCTCAGCGGGCGCGTTCTACAGTATAGCACGGAAGAGGGAACAAAAATAGCTACCATCTCTGCTGGCGTACCGCAAGGATCAGTACTTGGCCCCACCTTGTGGAACATTATGTACAACGGAGTATTAACCCTGGCCCTACCCACAGGAGCTGAGGTCATCGGGTTTGCAGACGATATTGCACTGACTGTCGTAGGAAATAGTGTAGAGGAGGTCGAGTTGCTGTCTACGGATGCTGTCGGCAGGATTGACGATTGGATGCGAGAAATGAAGTTGGAAATAGCACACGCCAAAACGGAAGTTATTCTGATAAGTAGCCACAAGGAGGTCCAAAAAGCGCACATAATGGTAGGCACTAAGCAAATAGAATCTATAAGAAGCCTCAAATACCTTGAAGTTATCATAGATGACAGATTAAAGTTCCGAAAGCACCTTGAGGAAGTTTGCATAAAGGCCACAAAAACTGCAAACGCGTTGGCTAAATTTACACCCAACATAGGTGGTCCAAGCAGCACAATAAGACGCTTACATGCCAACGTAGCCATTTCTAATATAAGGTATGCAGCACCAGTATGGGCACACATACTAAGAAATAAACAGAACCAGTACGCTATAAATAAGGTGCACCGAAAAATGGCCATACGCGTTGCTAGCGCGTATCGTACCATCTCATATGAAGCAGTATGCGTAATTGCGAGTATGATGCCCCTTTGCATCACCCTAGAGGAGGACTCCGTAAATTTCCAGAGCTCACGCGCGGGAGATACTCGTGCTGTATCCCCAAAGGAGGCAAATGAGGAGTCCATGCGAAGATGGCAGGCGGCTTGGAATAACGCTTGTAATGGGAGATGGACCTTCACGCTAATCCCCGATGTAGCTATGTGGATAAACCGGAAACATGGTGACGTGGATTATTTTGTCACGCAGATGCTCTCTGGCCACGGGTGTTTCAGGAGCTACCTCCACAAATTCCGGCACGCTTCTTCACCTCGATGCCCAGTATGTAAGGACAATGACGAGACTGCGGAACATGTAATGTTCTACTGTCCACGTTTCCTAGAGGAGCGCCAGCTGCTTGACACGAAGTGCAGAACCGCCGTAAGACAGACCAGCCTAGTGCAGCTGATGCTACATAGCGAAGAGTTGTGGGAAGCTGCAACAACATGTATGAGACTGATCCTGACAAGACTGGACCAGCTGTGGAGAGGAGATCAGGACCTGGGACGCGTGTGAACGTGGTACGGTTTGGAGTGTTTTGTATGTGTGCCCCATGGAGCAGTATGCGAAGTGTGAAGTGCTTGGTGTATTGATTGTGAGCTCTATTGCTGTGTGATGTTTGATAGTACTTTTGATCTGTCTCGCGAACTCTGGTTCATTGTGCAATAGCGAGGATGCAATGCTAATGCATAAGCCCTTCCCCAAGAAGCATACCGAAAGGTGAACCCAAGGGTATATGGCCCAAGGAGGGGGTTTACTGGGTAAGAATCCCATGTCAACACCCGTGCGACAACGGGAGTCTTTCGAAGATTCCCCCTCCTTGTGAAACAAAAAAAAACAAAAAAAAAACACACACACACACAAGTAAAGTGGTAAAACAAGAGCACGGTGTGAAGAAAAAAAAATCACTATCTTATTGTCCGATACTGTACGTCAGCTGTATCAAACTCATTTCTTCAGAGGGCCGCAAGTACAAATTTTCAGTGATTCGCGGGCCGCAAAGTTGAGAATGGAAAATATACCCCATTATTTATGTAAAATACTTTGTAACATTTTTATTGTTAAACAAAATGACTTTTTGTACTCCTCGCTTCTTATCTGGAATCGTTTGCTATGTACAAATTCGCGATGTTATTTTAATATGTGCTCTTTTTTATATGAGAAAAAAATTTTTATGTACTTTCAATGTTATTATTAAAATAAGACTTTTTTCATTACTCGCGTTCTCTTACGGCAGTTCTGCTAGAAAATATCTGTCAAACACACTTTTTCACTGAAGTAGGAGAAGTCTAGCAGCCTGTAGTGAATTTTTGTCAAGCAATCCGAGCTATCCATCAATGGATGAATAACAAACATATTTGCTTGCAATTTTTTGGCAGATCAAGAGAAAAATTGTAATAACACGTGTTTAAACATTATTTTTCGCTAATTTCCAAGTTCCAAGTGTTATTATTATTATTATTATTTATTTCATATTGTCAGCCGCCTAGGGTTTCACAATAATATGTCTTACAAACTAAGGAAGAAGGAAGTGTTAAGGATGGGAGGTTGATGATAGAGACAAGGACTCAGAAAGACGAGAGCGAAAACTGGACAAGGGGACGTGGTAGTCGAACAAATCATGAGCTTCATCTTCATTAAATGCTGCGCAAGCTCTCAAAAATGGATCTCTCTGACCAAAAACAGAACTGTTCTGGTGAGATATTCATTTCTTATAACAAGAACCCGTATTTTACGAATAACTTTTTTTAAATTACTATAATTTTATCTGACGAAGAGTCGTGGTGTGTGATCCCATACAGATCGGCAAATCTGTTTTTGACACTTGAAGGGAGATGATTCGCGAATTGAGGAATTGAGGACTGTGTGAGCTAATCTATTAATAAGCTTTGTATTGCAAGGCTTCGGCATTTCGATTATTTTATCCTTAATCTAAATCCTTTTGGCTTAAGCGTAATCATATCATTTTGGATTTGATTTTTAGGGAGGTTGGAAATTACATTAATTCGTCTTGCAGAATGTTGGGTACAAATAATTCCAACTTGGCTACAATCATTTTTATTGACATTTATGGTGGCATGTTTATGACAAAAAACAGAAGTGGCTCCAATCGAACATCAATGATGTTACATTCTAAGGTCGGAAAAAATCGGAGCCGAATGAATCCTTTACTCGGCAGTCGGGGGCATGGAGATTGTCAAATTCGGTGGGACAACCGATTACTCCAACGGTTCCGAATGGCTCTAAACGGCTCTATAGGCTTCGGACGGCACCGAACGGAACTGTTGGTTTGATTTGGCCGGATTCGAAGTCGGAAAAGCTATGATCAGAAATGGTTTTGAGCCGTGGATGCGATTCCGGCAATCAATCACTAGTTGTTGCAAAGTTTTCTAGTGTATGTATCAAGTTATTTTCATTCCTTTTTCGTTTGTAGCCAGTTGACGCAGATCTATTTTTCCATACAGAATGTGCAATCGAGTGTGCACAAAATTATGCTAATATTCAGAATTTAATCGAAACATAATACGAATGAGCTTGCATTCGATTCAATGATTCTTAAGGGTCTCGATTGATATGTACGTTTGTGTAGAATAAGTTTATGAGATGTGCATTCATGAATCTATTGCAACTATTCAATGAGATGCTAGTCAAGAATCTATTGCAACTATTCAAAAAAAGTATGCGGCTAGTCTAAACTCAATTGGAAAACCCTGTATTACCACCGTAATTAACGAAATAATTATGTGATCACTTCCGAGAGTCGCCACATATACTCATGTAGTTTCCCAAGTATCCCTTGCTTCTGTGAATCGATTTAGGGGAAAGCGGGGCAAAATGGGCATGTTAAGCAGTTTATTGAATATTCCTTTGAATATGCCATAAAACACAATTTTTCTTTTATTATTGCATGCCTCCACCATTTATCTACGGATTTAAATTGCCACATAGAATGAAAACAACTTAAAAACATGTAAATAATGTAAAATAAAAGTTGATGTTTTACGAGAAGCATTTTTGACACGCGGGGTAAAATGGGCATAGCCCTGGGGCAAAATGGGCATATGTAAACAAACTGTGAAACGTCAAAACACTGGGGCAAAATGGGCCACAACAACTGCGCTTAGGTAATGGTTTATGCTTTTGCGCACGTTTCGTGAAAGGTATTTTCGTTCTATCTTTTGTTTTGCTGGTCAGAAAAGCCCTTAAAATTCTTCCAAAAATATGTTATCAAAATTAAAACAGTTTTTACACGTTTAAATCTACAAAATCGAATGTTTTTAATCTGTGCCTGATATCATTATTGAGGCGACAAATATAACACCATAGCCTCACCAAACGCCGTATGTCAAAAGCATCTGCCCATTTTACCCTAAGCGTAACTGCCCATTTTGCCCCACGTGAAGCATTTTTGTATTTTTTGTTATATTTGTAAAAATACGCATTCAATCGCCTTGCTTTCTTCAGGCATAGAAAAATCATATCTTTAAAAATATATCATGTACAACTTCAACGCATCCCTGTGACACTGGTTTAAGCTTATTTTCGAAGTGGCAAAAATTACATCAATATGCTACTAAACCTTATTTTGCATTTTTCTTGGTTTTTTGTCATGTAAGGGTTATGAAACTTACATGGTGTTCATAGAACACTCCAATGAATACATTTTGAGCATTGGAAAGCATCTTTGTAGTCAAATAATGCTTAAATAGAGGGTGCCCATTTTGCCCCACATGCCCATTTTGCCCCGCTTTCCCCTACTTGATATTATTAGGTAAATTTTGAGGATTTAACGCATTTCACAATGACCGATATTTGCGTTACTTGCTCGGTACTTGCTGACATATACGTGTAATAGTGTTTGTAAACGCCGGATCCAGAACTCCTGTATTAGTATTACAAGTGCCGTGTACAATAAACTCACTAAAACAGACACGCAGTGCCTCTGGTTTTTTGTTTGAATTGCCTGAAAGCGCTACGTACTGGCTGATCCTTGATGCTGCAGGAGCTGTCATCCGCTCTTTCATTTCTTAAAGAGCAATAAATAGAGGAATTTGAACGTCGCGGGGCTTCGGCTTTGGACGAAGCTAAAAAAGTGTAAGCCACTGCGCTAAGTGATATGGTTTCCTCGAGCAATACGCTAAACCCATACCACTCTACTTGCACCCACAACATTACTACGCGAACGATGACTCACCGCACACACAACAAGACCTCTCCAACACATCGAAGCGTAGACTCATCGATCGCTCACCGCCTCCAAGGGATACGGTCCCTACACTTCTTACGGGTACAACAGCACAGCCAACATCGTCTCACCCTATTATGACGGTACCCCGGTGACGGTATAAGATTTTGGTTGTACCTCACTCGTACCGCTCCTTTGCGAATCCGAGGTGGAACGTTCGTCAAGGAACAACTATTGACCGATGACGTCAGCGTACCAAACATGTCAATTGTATGCTCGAATCATTTAATAGCGGGCTGAACCTGTCAATAATATCATAATAACACCAAAGGGGAAACAAATACTCTCTCATGAAATAAAATGGACACCGAAATAAACCGGATAATATGACACTCAGCTACTATGTTATAACCCTTTCACAATTAATCTCGAGCTGTTGTTGGGCTATTCTTATCTCCTTCATTCTACCTCCTTTGTTTTGCACAATGCAATGTATTGGCTAGTAATAGATATGCGGATGTACTATAGCAAGGAATACAAAAAAACAAATGTCAGGAATGCAGATGATAAACTTACCCCCTCGTAGCTCTTAGTTTCAATCCCTTTCTTTACATCCAGTGCCACTTCTTGTTCAATTCCTCTATAAGCTGAAAATTCGGAAAGACATAAAAAACTATGTAATAAACAAATAAACAAATATTTATGTAAATATTGGTGTCGTAAAAAAAAAACAAAAGGTTCAACAGTAAAACCAATCTGAAGCAACATAGATTTGCGTTAGTAAATAATATTCAGTGCTGTTACAGAAGTCTCATTTTCAAAACCGCAAAATTCGCACCAAGCCATTTGAAATCCGAGCCAATACGAAATAAACTATTAAAAGTATTTAATATAGATAGTACACATTCGCGTCAAGCCCTGAATTTGCCGCGGCAATTGCACTGCAGTTGGTGGACGTCCTGGGATCAAAAATGTAGTCAGGCCAGTGCTGCAAAATGTCATGAGTATCACGAGATTTTCACCAACGAAAACAATCAACATATCCGTGGTAGCTTGATGTTCATTGTTGATAGTCAATAAAAGTGCATCATGACATGCTGAACACGACACGTGAATTCTTGAGTCCAACGCGATACTCTGACTGACAAACTTAGCTTACTGCCCGCATAAGCATAATCATGACTATTGCTGGCTGTGTACTGTGCTGCCAAATATCACTGTTTCAGTCACCAACGCTCATGACTGAAACGAAGCTCAAATCAGATCACGTACACAACAGAGATGATCAGCGACGATACTCAAACAGTTGGAAAATCAATCACATGCTTGGTGACATTTAGTTTAGCACCCAGCTTTTGGTCACTCACTTGGTCACGACATTGTTGTCGGCGATAATCACGACATTCTTGTAATATACTTGGCGCGTAGGCTCTAGCAACAAAATGAGCATGCTTTCTCCCTCTATCTGTTTTGATTCTCTGTCGGGTCAAACAGAGCGAAAAAACATGGTCAATTTGTTTCTTGGAATCACTCGCACGCACGACATATCTCCCGTGCTCATCGCGATGATCACCGACTGAAAGTGTCGCGACCAAGTAATTTAACACGAGTTGGTTGCACACAATGTCACCAAGCATGCGATGGTCGCACCAACTGTTTGAGGCTCGCCTCTGATCTTCACAGTGACGCTGAGATGATTTTGTTTCAGCCGGAATTTGTCATGTCTATGTCAGTGATATTTTGCAAAATTGATAACAGCAAAAAAAAAAAGTCGTGATATAGTGACTGACCAAGCGATGGTCGCAAACATGTCATGAGCATGTATTAGTCACACCAATCGTTCTGAGTATCACATCTGAGTATCACAATTGAGTATGTGACGCTGATATGGATTTTATTTCAGTCAATTTTTTTATGACATTGATAGTGACATTTTGCAGCACTGACTGTATAGGTATCAATTTTAAGAAAAATTAACTCAAAACATTATTGAAATATGCGAAAAAAATTAAGTTACAAGCAAGAACAAAAATTCCGTTACCAACCGCATGGGACCAGGCTCCATATAGTGGGAGCTGCGGATAGCATCTGGTTTACGGAATGAATGGTTAAGATTCATTCTAAAAAATAACCTTGCAGCCAGTGAGGCGGTTTCTAATGACCGATCGTTGACGACCGATGGTTCATTCTGTGCTATGATTTACCAATGAACCGGATGTTGGTTCATTTATAGCCAAAGTGTTGTCCACAGGGGGTTCATTGAAATATTTTTTGTTCATTTCAGAGTCATTACCCAAGCGAAATTTGTCGGGGATAATGAACACAAACTCATGCCATCTCTTTCGATTCATCAGCCCTACTCTCTCACACGCATCGATGAACTTTTACACATCTCTTTGTTCATTGTGCTATATTTGAAGGGCTTAATACTGATAGATTACGATTCATGTTCATGAAGTAGTTGTGGTCAAATGGTAATGGTGTAATGTTTGCACCATGGTCGATATGAGTTCAATTCCATTTTTATTGTTTTCATTGATGATTTAAAGTTTTGATTTCTTTTTAAAACATCCAGCTTCAATAACTTCAGACCCCTTTACGCATTGTTAGAAAATGTCCTGAATTGAATCTACTATCTACTGTTGCTGTGAAGCGTTTGACAGCCAAGGTACTCACAGCACAGGTGGGCACTAATTTTATCACCCCAAGCTTCCGACCATGCTGGTTTTCGCTGATCTTTTCGAGGATAATTCGTTAACGAATTATCCCCGAAATCATCTACGATATACATACCATTTTCGGGAATAGTGAACACAATTGAAGGATGAACCCATGCAAAAAAGAGCTAAAATAGAAATAAACATTCGGATTGACTCCCTCCTCTCATGTTACAATTCATGCTCATGCTTCATCATTGATGCTACCAATTACATCGCTAATTCTACTTCGAATCACTTTGCCAGTTGCGCCACCATATTATTATTCATTATCGTGCTATTTGCTGGTTTTGTTGTATGAAGAGGTAATGATGCTAAATGAATGAAAAGAAATAAATAAAACAATAAAAATAACAGATTGACTTTTAAACACGCATTTCTAACAATGAGTAAAGGGGTCTGAAGTTATTGGAGCTGGATGTTTTAAAAATAAAAGAAAACTTTAACTCATTAATGAAAACAATAAAAATGGAATTGAACTCAGGTCGACCATGGTACAAACATTACACCATTACCATTTGACCATAACTACTTCATGAACATGAATCGTTATCTTTCAGTTTTAAACTCTTTAAATATAGCACAATGAACAAAGAGATGTGTAAAAGTTCATCGATACGTGTGAGAGAGTAGGGCTGATGAGTAGAAAGAGATGGCATGAGTTTGTGTTCATTATCCCCGAAAAATTTCGCTTGGGACATGCATATTCCTTCTGTAAGAGTGGTGATGATCTGTTTATTTATCTCACACTTCGTTAAGCAACTAGGCAAAATTATCTAATCAACATTTTTAACTCCAGTTTCTAAACACAAATGATTGGTTTCAAAAACATTGGCTGGTATCATTGAATACGTTCGTAGCGGCGGCGTACGTCCCGACACTCATTTTCCTAACGTACCTGATGGTTGATATAGTTTTTTACCGCGACGTTGTAGGGCCGGACACAAGAAATCTATTGCCATCCCTAAAATTTCTTGTGAGCGCCGTACGTTCCCGCTACATACGGATTCAATAATACCAGCCATTATCTATAATTTCTACTTCATAAACTTTCCCCATCCAACCTGGCATAAAAGATTTGATACGTTCGTAAATTTGAAAAAAGAGCGAAATAATTAAATTCCAGACATTTGAGCACTGCACACCTCAATAACAAATTTTGGAATTCTTGATTTGATACCTGTTAGATGTAATCGGTGAGTAGTGCACCGACCGCTATAGACGCACATCGATCATCCTCGCTGGATGCTATGACAGGTGGACAGGTGTACGCGTCAGACCGATAGCGAGGACAATGTATGTGTGCGTGAGACGTAAGATAAAAAGCGAAGCACGCGGTTCAGGCAAAGAGCAATTGTAAATTATAAAGATAAAATAAAAGTGAACTAAATTGAAATATTATCAAACAATACCTTTTATGGATAGTTCTGGTGGCAGTATTGTAGAAATACTTCGCTGATGTGGGGGTGGGTCTGAAGCTTCTAGAAGATTAACATAGGCTCTCCCCCTCCTACTCCTACAAAATACGTCCCCGTCGTTGAGAAAACGGTAACATGCCTCTCAATTATCCAAGCTTGGGTATACCCAACCCCTTGGGAGGATGGGTAGCATAGGCTAAATTGAGAGAGGAGTAGATGATTGATCTTCATGACTTTACCTGGAAGCGTCTGTACTCCATGTCAGGAGCGGCTTCCCCCCAGCGTATGTCTCTTCCCGAAGGGCTGCGCTGGCTTCTCCCGTCTTGGCTTACTGCAGGACTCTAAAAATCCAGCGAGCGTAGCCAGCACCCTCGTTAAAAACCGCGTGCAAGGAATAGTCAACAAGAAGAAGCATCGTATCGGACCAATCGATTCAGACCCATGCACCGAAAGAGGTCTTACGATTGGAAGCTTGGGATATGGAACTGCAAAACCCTCTCATCGGATGTGAAGACCCGAATAGCATACGATGAAGTATGGGCCCGGGGTTTCGAAATAGTAGCACTTCAGGAGGTATGGTGGAAAGGCGTGACGGTGCGCCAGTACCGTAGTAACTGCACGATCTACCAGAGCGGTGGAGAGACGCGCGAGATCATTATTGCGTTCATGGTACTGGGTGCGATGCAGCCGAGAGTGATCGGTTGGTGGCCGACCAATGAGCGAATGTGCAGGTTGAGAATTCGTGGCAGATTCTTCAACCTGAGCATTATAAATGTGCACAGTCTGTACCTTGGGAACACCGATGACGAGAAGAAGGCCTTCTATAGCAGCTGGAGAGGGAGTACGAACGCTGCCCAAAACATGACGTGAAGGTCGTCATCGGAGACCTTAATGCTCAGGTCAGGCAGAAGGAGGCATATAAACCAACGATTGGAAACTTCAGCGTCCACCAGTTGATAATCGACAACGGCCAAAGACTAATAAACTTTGCTTCCTCCAACCATATGAGAATCCACAGCACCTTCTTCCATCATGGACACCGCCATAGCTACACCTGGAGACATCCGAGAGGTGATTCAAAGTCCCAAATCGACCACGTTCTGATTGCCGGAAGGCTCTTCTAGGATATTATCGACGTTAAAACGTATTGAGGCGCAAACGTCGACTCGGACCATTTCCTGGTTATGGTAAAGCTGCGCCAGAAACTCTCCGTGGTTAACCACCAACGGAGTCAGCCCACCCCCAGACTCAACCTGGACCGGTTGAAGTGTGCTGATGTAACGAAGGGGTACACGACAGCGCTCGGGAAAGCACTACCGGCCGACAACAACATCGCCGCGATGCCCCTCGCCGATCACTGGCGTATGGTGGAACGAGCCATCAGTACTGCGGCCGAACACAAGATCGGCCGCTTACCACGTAGAGAGAAAAAGGAATGGTTTGACGAAGAGTGCAGACGTGCACTTTCCGAGAAGAGTGCAGCGCGCGCCCGCATGCAACGGCATGAAACCCGTCAGAACGTAGAGATCTATAGACGACTGAGGAAACAGCAAACCCTGCTCTTCCAGCCCAGTTTGAAGAGTCAGACGAACAGCAGCTGGAACAGCTTTCTCAGTCGGGAGCCACCCGCTTGTTCTACAGGAGATTGAAGAAGTCACAGAGCGGGTTTGCTCCTAAACCCGCAATGTGTCGGGATGCGCAAGGAAATCTTCAGACGGACGAGCGGGATGTGATCGAAAGTTTGAAGTGCCACTACGAAGGACATCTGAATGGAGCAGAGGCAGGAGAGGCTGGCGCAAGTGACAGAACAAGGCAACTACCACAGCAGCAGCACAGCAGTAACAACAACGACAGCATCGGCGCAGACGACGAGGTGCCCCCGCCATCTCTGGATGAGATTGCCAACGCCATCAAACAGCTTAAGAGCAATTAGTCTGCCGGCAGCGATAGACTGTCGGCCGAGCTCTTCAAGATGTGGTCGGAGAGGCTTACCGTCGAAATGCTGTCGTGAAAGTCTGGAAGCAGGAGGAACTACCGGAGGAGTGGAAGCGGGTATTTATTCATCCAGTCTACAAAATTTCGAATTTCCGAGCCATCACTGTTCTGAATGTCGCCTACAAGATCCTGTCCCAGATCCTGTTCTGCAGACTTGCGCCCCTTGCAACAAATTTTGTTGGCAGCTACCAAGCTAGGTTTGTTGGAGGCTGTTGTGGACAGACCGCTGCCTCATCCTGAGGGCTCACTGTTGACAGCAAGGCTGTCATCCTGTGACGTCCTCAGTGAGGATCGCGGCGCGAGAAGGACCAGTCGTCCTCTCCCCGCATTGCGTGTGTGTTGCGTTTATATTATTTATATACGTGTTATTGTAAACGATACCAAAGATAGTGACAAAATATATATTCTGTTTGTGCCGTACACACCACCGTCTCATGTTTGTTTTGTGCGGACACAACAGTGGCGACGAGGATGGGATCCTCCTCGCGTAGGGGGGGATCCTACAACGAACCGACGCAGCACCGAGACCACCATCGCGGTTCCACCATCGCACAACCGCCATCGCGCAGGATGGGCACGCTCGGGCTTGCGCGAAGCCCCAAAGAGGATCCTCACTCCGCTGCAGCACTATCCGGACAAAGCGAGGGGACATTCCGTTTTGGACCGTCGTCACACGGCATCACCGCCGCCCGCTGCAGCGTCATCGGACACACTGGTGCAGTATTGTCGTGTGCGGCATCACGGCCGCCCTTGCTGCACCAGCATCATCGTCGAGCCCGGTGAGCAGGCACAGTGCTGAGGCATTTCGGCTGCCCCCTATGCGTCTTCATCGCCGGCGCTCCAGCTGCACAGGTACATCTCGACGGCGACACCACTGTCGCCCCTGTGCAGCAACATCGTTCGTATGTGTCCCGGGTCACAGTCGTCGTGCGCGGCATCACGGTCGCCCCATGTGCACCCACATCATCATTATCGTCATCACCATCATTCTGCGCGCCCCTGCACAGCAGTTCACCGGCAGCGACAACACGGTCGCCCCTGTGCAGCGGTTTCGGCTGAGCGGTCGAAGCGCGCGCGGCACCACGGCCGCCCCCTGCTCAGCCGCACATTGACGCCCCAACGGCAGCAGCATCCGGAGAGCTGCCTCATCAGGATCATCGGCGTCCGGTGCAACGGCCTACGACAGCAGCATCATGCTGCAGTTGCACCACCAACAACAACAACAACAACAACAACAACACCACAGCGGCGCAACGGAACGAGCGAGCGCAGCACATCGGCTGCCCCCTGTTGCAGCCCGCAACGCTCATCCCGTTCGAGCGTTAGGCACGGAGGCCGGTCAACACTCTCCTCCCTCCCGTTTTACACAGCGCCACTTGAGCCGTACGCTTGCCACTCCGGTTTTAAGTACATTAAAACCGCTGCGTTGGCTTAAGCCATACCGGCTTAATTAAAACGGGGAGATGTTGTGGACAGACCGCTGCCTCATCCTGAGGGCTCACTGTTGACAGCAAGGCTGTCATCCTGTGACGTCCTCAGTGAGGATCGCGGCGCGAGCAGGACCAGCCGTCCTCTCCCCGCATTGCGTGTGTGTTGTTTATTACCAATATTATTTATTACCAATGTTAATTGTACCCATACCAAAGATAGTGACAAAATATATATTCTGTTTGTGCCGTACACACCACCGTCTCATGTTTGTTTTGTGCGGACACAACAGAGGCAAATCCACCACAAACCAAATTTTCACTCTGCGGCAGATCCTCCCGAAGTGCCGAAAGCGCTAGATCCCAACGCACCACCTGTTTATCGACTTCAAGGCAGCCTACGACTCCATAGATCGGAAGGAGCTATGGAGCATCATGCAGCGGTACCACTTTCCTGGGAAGTTGATCCGGCTGTTTGGAGGCCACCATGAATTGGGTGCAGTACAAGGTGAGAGTATCGAACTTGACGTCGGAATCGTTCGAATCTCGCAGGAGTCTGAGGCAAGGTGACAGACTCTCCTGTCTACTCTTCAACATCGCCCTGGAAGGTGTCATTCGAAGCGCGGGGCTAGACAACGACATCCGTGGCACGTTTCATATCGGTCTCTCCAATTTCTTGATATCGATATCATCAGGCAGAACAACAGCGAAGGTGTGTGAGGGGTACACCCGACTCAAACGCGAAGCAGCAAGAATTGGATTGAGAATCAATGCGACGAAAACGAAGTACCTGCTTGCCGGTGACTCAGACCATCTGGGAAGCAGTGTACATATTACAATAGTTTATCAACCAAACTAACACCTCTTTCATGAATAAAAAACATGTAGGTGTGTGAGCAGTTTTTGTGAAACTGCAACACTAGCCTGCCGAAATCTGGTACATTTACCATAAATACCCTTTTTGTTGAATATTAAAAACCATTTTAACACGTTCAGCGCTATGGCGCTCCCTAGGGACCGCCAGTGAACTTTCCCCTGTGCCGGCGGAGGTCCGCTCGGATCGCCATAGCCGTTTTGATAGGAGAGTATTTTCTCAGGGACCAACAGTGCATATTCTTCATAAGAACATCGTCGACCTGTATTGTAATGTCATTTTTTTATTTTCCTGTATGATCTAAAATGAAACATAAATGCATTTTAAAAGAAATTGATTTTCTAATGAATTTTATTAAAACAATTCAAACACATGCGAAGTGTTTTGACCGATAGCTTAAATTTGGAACTCTTCGTAAACACAAACTCACTCTGATGTGATCACAATTGCTATGACCACATCAGTCAGTTGTGAATTTAACCAAAGCTATCCAGACATCGCTTTGGAGATTTTATTGTTTGATTTCTAAAGAAATGTTTACTGAGTGCATGGTCTGGCTCTGTACTCACTTACAGGGTTTCACACTTTATCTCAAGACCGCGGGACCCCTTCCCGAATCTGTCTTAGCCAAAGCCAAGACTGCGGTATGATGCTTGAAAACGTTGATGATACCTGAATTCATCGGATGCAATGCTGAATCTGCGGCACATTTCTCGAAACACACTGGTCCGCGCCGAGGACATGCGGTCGAATATTTTTATACACGGAAAACCTTTGTGTACATCAGTGTACTGAAAACAGTCAATTATTTTTTCGTGTTTTTACCCGCTTTTTAACCGCTTTTTCAAATATCCTCCTCATAACGCAATGTCACTTTTGTATTGAACTGTCATTTCTCAACAGCACGGATAAACGGAAAGCCGGATAAAAGGTACCCGGATAAACGGCGCTCCAATGTAGTTTACACTACCGGTTCGAGGGTTGAAAAATATCGCCACAGAGTTTTGCATTGAAGTTTTTTGTTATAAAACAGGTATCTTTTGCACAAATTTAATGCAAAATGCATTAAGAACAACAAGTAAATTCAAAAAGAGCTTAAAATATTT
The DNA here is from genome assembly GCF_943734735.2 of Anopheles gambiae. NCBI lineage: Eukaryota > Metazoa > Arthropoda > Insecta > Diptera > Culicidae > Anopheles > Anopheles gambiae. The sequence goes on along the minus strand of NC_064600.1, from coordinate 22,933,066 downwards.
CATTTAATTAAAATATTTGCAAAAAAAGACATGGAGCTGTCAAATTGAGAGGCATCGCGTATGTACTGCGAATTCGCGTATATCGAGTATCGCGTACAGGCGGTCCCCGAGATACACGGTACCTCTTATACGCGGATTCGGAGATACGCGGTTTTCAAAATTTGACAGTTCTTTGAGCAAAAATTGTACTGATTTGACACATCCATTGTGAAATACCAAATAATTTCCGTATTGATCGAATGTAAAATACCATTTAAAAAGTTTTAAAACTGTTCAATTCATTAGAAACATATCAAATAATTAATTTGGTGGCTAAAACCACCCCCTGCTTGCAAAATTTCACGAAAATTAGTGATATTTTGGCTGGAAATCACGAGATTCGACTTACGCGGAAATTCGAGATACACGGTATTTTGCGGCCGTTTTCGGTCCCCAATAACCGTGTATCTCGGGGACCGCCTGTACTGCGAATAATTGCTGTAAGGCAGCGGTAGTCGCTACTACGGGCTTGCGGGAGTGCGTGCGGAAAAAAAAATTGTTTGATTCTGACGCATGCGGTTTCAAACTGTCACCCGCTGCGGGTGTCAAATTCCATACATTTTCAGAAAACGCACGCACGCCCATCAGCGATTACCGCTGCCTAAGGCCTGTGTCTGTGCTCCATCGGATGCGATTTTATAGGAAGGCCTGTCTAAATTTTATATAGAAATCGTCGGACATGCGATTTCGTCGTACGACGGAATCAAAAAATTTTGATTTCGTCGGACTCCGCATCCGATTTTATCTGTCAAACTAAATGTGTGGTGTTTTGTAGGTACAATCTCAACTTAATTTTTATAATCGTTATATTACTAAAATCATCCAAATAATCGCAATATCATACGAAAAAGCGTTTGACAGCACGTGCGATAAAATCGCAGGCGATGAAGCACAGACACGACCCTAAAGCAATTATCCGCAGTACGCGATACAGGCGGTCCCCGAGATACACGGTACCTCTTGCACGCAGATTCGGAGATACGCGGTTTTCTACATTTGACAGTTCTTTGAACAAATTGTACTGATTTCACACATCAATTCTAAAATGCCAAATAATTTCCCTTTCGATCGAATCTTAAAAACCATTTCAAAATGTTTAAAGCTGTTACATTCAGTCAGTATCATATCAATTAATAAATTAAGTGGCTAAAACCACCTTTTACTTCAAAAATTATCCAAAAATAAATGATATTTTGGCTGGAAATCAAGAGATTCGACATACGCGGTATTTTATGACCGTTTTCGGTCCCCATTAACCGTGTATCTCGGGGACCGCTTGTACTCGATATACAGGCGGTCCCCGAGATACACGGTTAATGGGGACCGAAAACGGCCGCAAAATACCGCGTATCTCGAATTTCCGCGTAAGTCGAATCTCGTGATTTTTAGCCAAAATATCAATAACTTTCGTGTAATTTTGAAAGTAGGGGGCGGTTTTAGTCACTTTATAAATTATTTGATATGATTCTGACGGAATATAACAGTTTTAAACGTTTTGAAATAGTTTTTAACATTCCATCGAAACGGAAATTATTTGGCAATTTGCAATTGATGTGTCAAATCAGTACAATTTGCTCAAAGAATTGTCAAATTTAGAAAACCGCGTATCTCCGAATCCGCGTATAAGAGGTACCGTGTATCTCGGGGACCGCCTGTACACGAATTCGGAGCAAACGGCCGCAAAATACCGCGTATCTCGGATTTCCGCGTAAGTCGAATCTCGTGGTTTCCAGCTAAAATATCACTAATATTCGTGTAATTTTGCAAGTAGGGAGCGGTTTTAGTAACTTTATGAATTATTGGATATGATTCTGACTGAATATAACAGTTTAAAACCTTTTGAAATAGTTCTTCACATTCGATCAAAACGGAAATTATCTGGCAATTTACAATTGATGTGTCAAATATGTACAATTTGCTCAAAGAATTGTCAAATATAGAAAATCGTGTATCTCCGAATCCGCGTGTAAGAGGTACCGTGTATCTCGAGGACCGCGTGTACGCGATTTCTCTAAATTTGACAGCGCCATGTCTTTTTTTTGCAAATATTTTAATTAAATGAAATATTTTAAGCTCTTTTTGAATTTCCTTATTGTTCTTAATGCATTTTATATTAAATTTGTGCAAAAGATACCTGTTTTATAACAAAAAACTTCAATGCAAAACTCTGTGGCGGTATTTTTCAACCCTCGAACCAGTATTGTAAACTATTTTTTCATAGGAATCCGCTACACGCGAAAACTCGAGATAAGCTATTGTGCTCGGTCCCGTACAATAGCGTATATCGGTTCATGACTGTATAAACATATACAAACAAGAACTGATTGACCGGCAATCCAAGCGCAGCAATAGATACTCAATTTGAAAGAAATATTTCGACAGTAATCAACGATTACTTAACTTACAGGCAAAACGAATGCAGTAAAAAATTAATGAACTGTGGTAAACAAATTTAGTATTTAGTTTTGTGTAGGATTAGTCCGCATCAATACGTGGTTCGTTGAATTGAAGATCGATTAATATCAAGAATATCAACGATCATACTTACTTGACGGTACTTGAGAAATGAAACAGATTTCAAATGTATCATATAATTCTGACGTAAACGAAAATTTTCCTTTAGAAATGTCTTCCTTTTGTGCCAATATGTGCCCCTTGGTATCACGAACCTGAAATATAAAAAAATGTTGAGATAAAATAAAAATGAAAGAACATAATAAAACATACCACATAATCAATCTTTTGGCCAGGTGCTTTGGTGATCTCATATTCACCAGCAACAATTTGATTGCCGTGCATTTCGTCTCTCAGGCATTTTTGTGCGTTAGGTGCTAGCCGGAACATAATCGCGTTCGTTTGTAGAACTACTGTACTACTGAATAGCACCAAAATTAATATAGACATTTTACGAAGAATTGATAGTTGACACGTTTGCTTCCTCAAAAGTTACACTCTAGTTTATAACGGTTCAACGTAACGCACCACAAAGTAATACACCATAGAGGCAAAACAATGATAAAATTGTGTTAAGGCAAAAATATCGATGAGCTGGCTTTAGTATTGAAACAAATGTACATCAAGATTTATACATTCACGAATAACAATGACATACGCTTATAACCATTTCTACGCATTACCCAAAATACAAAACTTAACTTATTCCCAAGGTAAATGTATTTTGAGGGATTCTTTTAATTTACGACTGAAAAAAATCGAGCAGTTTGTGAGCTCGAATATGGTCGGAAAATATTGAAGTTGTTTAGAGCAAATTGACTTTTCTGAAATTTGACATTGGACGAATACTGTTGCACGCAACAATGTTGTTCAGAAATATATCGCCAATGTTGCTAGAAATAATAGGATCGAAAAATGTATTACGTAAAAAAGAACGACCGTCTCCTTCTCCGAGTTTATTATTTATCATCCATTAGCGAAATACAGCATAACGCGTTGACATAATTATAAACAGGAGTCCCCCAGATACGCAGTTTATCTTATTCTTGGATACGAAGTCACACGGCTTTTGAAATGTGTGGCCCTTTACGATTTTAGTCAATTTTTTTTATGGAGTTTGACAGTTGGGGGTTGAAATCATATAAGGCAGGGGTCTAATGTTGTTGCGCGCTACATTTTGCTGACAAAAGCCAAGGATAATGTATTTAGAAGGTTGATTTTTATCGCTTTTGCTGGGCGACATTGTGGGGGACATCTGTCACTCTCTGCATACAAAATTCATTACCCCGCACCAGCCCTCCACGATTTTTATACCGGAGCCCCCGGAAGAGAAATGTCAAGTCGAGAAATGTCATTTTGCTCTGAACAACTTCACCTTGTCATTAATAACACCTTGATCGGGTTACAAGCGGCGACAAGCTGACAGCTCTAGAACAAAAGATATCGGTAGCTGTCATTTGTAGCCGCAGACAAGTAGCTATCATCTAGCCTCTCAAAAAGTTTACGCTTGATTTGTATGGGAGAGCGTAAACTTCCTGTCAAAAGATTTCAGGGTTGTATGGCTGAAATTCAGTTTACGCCAAAGTTTACGCTTCGTGTGACGTCCGTATAAGATTGCGCATCGTGTATTAATAACAAATGATTGAATCCCCTCCTGTCATTTCATTTTCATTTTTCTACACCACGGCTGTCAATTGGTTCGGGATAAGCCCACCTGTATAATAAACCCAGTTTGGGCTTAAGATTCAGGTGGGCTTATAGCGCTACCAAAGGTTGTAGGTAAACAAGTGGTAGAATCCAGATACATCAAGGAGATGAGGTGGTAGTCTGCAGTGCCAAAGTAGGTCAGTGTGGCCAGATTATTTTTGTGGTTGACTATAGGACCTCCAAAATTTTATCGATTGTTTTCGGTACAAGCACGGTCTGACCACAGATTTAGCTTAAACCAAGGTGTGTTAATTAAGGAGGTGAATTGTTAGCGCGTTTTCCGGGCGCCATCATTGAGTATTGTTATGTCAAATCGCATACAATTTTCTATACCCCCCTCCAGCCCTCCCCGCTTTTAATACCGGACCCCCCAGTATTGTTATGTCAAGTCGTGAAATGTCAATTTGCTCTGAAGCACTTCACCTCCTAATATCCATACACCTTGGCTTAAACGACTGGTAAATCAAATATCCATGGAAAATAAAGCTCCATAGCTTCACTGTTTTTCGCAATACATGGCGTTTTCTAAGGGCGGTGGCAACGCTCATCGGATGCGATTTTATCGGACGAGATTTATATGGGATTTGACGGATAACGTCGGACGTGCGATTTCGTCGTCCGACGTTATCTGTCAAATCCCATATAAAAATTTGACAGGCCGTCCGATAAAATCGCACGCGAAAAAGCGTTGCCACCGCCCTAACTCATTATATTATTGCTGTCCTTTTCTTGCAAAAATTCTTGACAAGCTTTTTTGAATCCAAAATCGAATTAATGCGTGGCCACGGAGCTGAAAAAATGTTGAAAATTTTTTCAACTTTGTCAAAATTGCTTGTCAACTGCAAAAAAGAGCTTTTCTCGTGGCCGCACCGAAAACATACACAAGAATGACAAAAAGCTCCAACATCTTAATATCATCGATATTTTGTTTAAGAAGCACGAAATAGGTACATAAATCAATTAGAATCATTCATTTTCGCATTCCCAAGTGCCACAAATCCACTAAACGGTCACTAAACGGCTTCTAAACGACTCAAGTTCTCTACCTAAACGGAATATAGAAAGACTTCGTTTAGCAGACGACAAACGACTCATGCATTCTAAAAATAGCAAAAAAGCTGGTGGCGCTGTCTGTTGGTGGGATACTCCAACCAGTTGAGCTTCATCGCTTGGAGGAGAGCTTTCTCATTTCCTCTGTACTGTTGTATGGTTTCGCATTGAAGTTATGCATCGCTAGAACTAGAACGGTGATACGATTGTTTAAATACTAAACTCCAACGGAAACCACCAGCACTGAAGCAAGTGAGATTTGAGTAATGGTCGTTGGTGTCCCAAATGCCACAAATCCACTAAACGACCACTAAACGGCTTCTAAACGACTCAAGCACACTACCTAAACGGAATATAGAAAGACTTCGTTTAGCAGACGGCAAACGACTCATGCATTCTAAAACTAGCAAAAAAGCTGGTGGCACCATCTGTTTGTGGGATACCCAACCAGTTGAGCTTCCTCGCTTGGAGGAGAGCTTTCTCATTTCCTCTGTACTGTTGTATGGTTTCGGATTGAAGTTATGCATGGCTAGAACTAGAACGGCGATACGATTGTTTAAATACTAAACTCCAATGGAAACCACCAGCACTTAAGCAAGTGAGATTTGAGTAATGATCGTTGGTGTTGATACCCTCGTATCTGACCACACGACCATATATATAGATTTTTGCTCGGAAAGTTAGAAGGCTATATAGGTCATGATAAGATGAAACTTGTCGAAACACATTGCAAGAAAAGGATAGCAATATAATAATCAGTTTTAATACGCCACCTATTGATCAAACCAATGAAGCTGTGGAGCTTTCATTTTTTTATATGGATATTCAATTTTCCAGTCGTTTAAGCTTAATCTGTGGCGCTTGGGGTTGATACCCTCGTATCTGACCACACGACCATTCATATCGATTTTTGCTCAGAAAGATAGAAGGCTATATAGGTCATGATAAGATGAAACTTGTCGAAACACATTGCAAGAAAAGGATAGCAATATAATGATGAGTTGTAATACGCCATCTATTGATCAGACCAATGAAGCTGTGGAGCTTTCATTTTTTTTCTATGGATATTCAATTTTCCAGTCGTTTAAGCTTAATCTGTGGCGCTTGGGTTATTATCATAGCAATGGGTCACAACTGCGCCAAATGCCTGTTTGTTAACGCTTTTTCGAGAACGTCAAATTTTGTCACTTTTTGTCAACTTTTGTCAACTTTACCGTATTAATACACGATGCGCAATCTCAGATTGCGCATACAGGCGGTCCCCGAGATACACGGTTAATGGGGACCGAAAACGGTCATAAAATACCGCGTATCTCGAATTTCCGCGTAAGTCGAATCTCGTGGTTTCCAGCTAAAATATCAGTAATGTTCGTGTAATTTTGCAAGTAGGGGGAGGTTATAGTTACTTTATGAATTAGTTGATATGATTCTTACTGAATAAAACAGTTTTAAACCATTTGAAATAGTTTTTAACATTCGATCAAAACAGAAATTATTTAGCAATTTAAAATTGATGTGTCAAATCAGTACAATTTGCTCAAAGAATTGTCAAATTTTGAATACCGCGTATCTCCGAATCCGCGTATAAGAGGTACCGTCCCAAATAGCCCGAATTGCTTAATCAGCTCATTTTGGCACGCTAAAGATCGCTGCTTGAATTCGCCTTTTGCAGTAGATAAACAGCATCAAAGTTCTATGCGGGTCTTTCAAACAGCGCCTAAGCAGCTTTCTTATGCCACGGTGCCAGGGATTATTTTTCTTTGTGTTTTATTTTCAAGCAAGCGTCATCGATGAAATAAACAACAAGATTTTTTTCGTTTAAACACATATGTATATTTTTAATTTCTTTGTATTGATGAATTACACACAAATTTACACAATTTACTGATAATTCACAATCACTTCACTCAATATTCATTCTTCAATTAACGAATAGCTAGCTTGTGCAGCAGCAATGAGATGATTGCCGGCGTTAGTCTTTGACACTTTGACTAGAGCCACCTTGAACCGATGTCATGCATTAAAAAGCTATAAAGTTCCACCAAGTTCAGAACCGTTTCTTAACAAGCCTTCAAGTTCCATCATGAACCCTACACATAGTGCTAATCAGCCGCAAAGTTCCAAAGAGTACCATGTGCCTGTTAAAAAGCTCCATAGTTCCGCAAAGTACCGTCTATCTCTTAATCAGCCACAAAGTACGACATCGGAACGAATTTTCGTTAAACAGCCCTAAATCAGCTATAAAGTACGAGCTGGCTATTTGGGCGTGTATCTCGGGGACCGCCTGTATATTCGTTTCATCAAAACATTTGACCTGAAATTTGCCGTAGCCTCCCATCTTTTAATTTCTGATTTTTTGGTGCATAAGTTGTAATTTTAAACAGCCTATAAGTATTTTATTTTGATTTTTTTTTAACTTTACCACGTAAGTTGGCAACCAGCATACCCGGGTATTCCATACATTTCGTATGGAGAATGACGTTTCTCTTCTTCTTCTTTTCGTATTGTGCTTATTTTCGAGTCAAATTCAAGCGATTCCAAATTTCAATTTGACCGTTATTTTTATAATAAAATGAATAAACTAAATGAATAAATGAAATAGAAGAGAATACAGTGGAGCGCCGTTATCCGGGTACCTTTTATCCCGCTTTCCGTTTATCCGTGCTGTTGAGAAATGACAGTTCAATACAAAAGTGACATTGGGTTATGAGAAGGATATTTGAAAAAGCGGTTATAAGAGCACATTGTCATAACAAAAAACACTATAATTCATGGGAAATTTTAAAAATTCTCTTTCGAAAAACATGAAGTTAATAAAAACTGGGTTATTTTTATTAAAAATAAGAAAAATTTCCAAAAAATTACCAGGAATTGGTGGTAAAAAATATGATTTGACTCATTATCCGTGTTATTCGCTTATCCGGGCGAAGCCAAGTCCCGAGAAGCCCGGATAAACGGCGCTCCACTGTATATGGTCGGCATTACTTGCTTACAGCATTAAAATATAGAAAGCATTGTTTACCTATGAAAATCGTTAATTTTTTGTATCAAAACGTGTGGAATACCCGGGTATGCTGGTTGCCAACTTACGTGTGTAAATCTAGTTGCCAACTCTACGGTTAAAAGGCCTTATATTTCAAGGTACGGAGATATTGGAGAATTGCTGTAGTCTTTCCCCGAGTTACGCGAATTCGAGTTGCACGAATTTTTATTTTTGGCAGTTCATATGTCAAATCGGTACAATTTTCTAAATCATTTGTCAAATGAAAAATAATTTGCAATGTTTTTAAAATTTTAAAAACACTTAAAAGGCAGAAATAACTGAATATTCTAGATCAATTGCATCAAATAAGTAATAAATTATATAAATGAACTAAATTCAATCAAAAATCATTTGATATTAAGAATATTTGGCTGTAAAACGGACGTCACACGAAGTGTAATCTTTGGCGTAATCCGGATTTCAAGCATTCAACCAAGGTGGAATGTATAATGAGGTGTAGTTATAGCGCTTTTGGCGATCCCCCCCCTGGGCTCCGATTTTGACAGATGGTTTTCCGCTTGTATATGTATTGATGGATTGTTTACGTTTTGCATGGTTAATATTTGGTGGAGATCAATTTGGGTGAATATTTTAGTTTATTAGAACACTGCCCGTGATTTAAAATGGAAATTTTCCTTCGAGAACTTGAAGCGTTCGCCAAACGCGGAAAACTAACTGTCAGTTTTCTTCGTCGATTCTTCTTCCACCTAGCTGTCAAAACGGGCTTATAACTTGACCTGATATCTTTACGGTCCTTGCATTCAACCCTATAATCTTTTGACAGGAAGTTTATGCTCTCCCATACAAATCAAGCGTAAACTTTTTGAGTTTACGCCTCGTGTGACGTCCGTATTATAGTATAATACTCAAAAATTTTACTGATATTCTTTACTTTTAAGTGGATTAAATTTGATACCTAAAATGCAATTTACACATTGCATTGGACAATTCTTGAAGCAAATTGTATTGATTTAATATTTGATCTGTCAAATTTAGATAACCGCGTATCTCCGAATCCGCGTAAGTCGAGAACCGCGTAACTCGGGAACAGACTGTACAGCAATTATCCGCAGTACGCGATACTCGATATACGCGAATTCGCAGTACAGTCTTTCCCCGAATTACGCGACACTCGAGTTACGCGAATTCGAGTTACGCGAATTTTTATTTTTGACAGTTCAGATGTCAAATCATTACAATTTTCTCCATCAATTGTCAAATGAAAAATAATTACCAAATTATTTTCAAATGATCAAATGATAAATTACCAAGTTTTCTGCACCAATTGCATCAAATAAGTATTAAATTACATAAATGAACTAATTTCAATCAAAAATAATGATAAATAAAGTATATTTTTGCTGTAACATGTGATATTCGACTTACGCGAAAATCCGAGTTACGCGAATGTCTCCGGAACGCATTATTCGCGTAACTCGGGGAAAGACTGTACGCGATTCCTCTAAATTTGACAGCTCCATGTGTTTTTTTGAAAACACTTTAATCCTTTGAACTATTTTATACTCTTTTTGGATTTCTTTAATGTTCCTTAAGCATTTTGCATTAAATTTGTGCAAAAGATACCTGTTTTACAACAAAAAACATCAATGCATAATTCTGTAAGCGAAAGGCCACGGGAGTGACAAAATGCTGACAAATTTTTCAAAATGTGAGCTTTTGTCACTTTTTTGAGCTTTTGTCAAAATTTTGTGACCTGGAGCAGCCAGGAAAAAAAGTTGACAAAAGTTGACAAAATTTGACGTTCGTGAAAAAGCGTAAACAAACAGCTATTTGGCGCAGTTGTGACCCATTGTTATTATAATAATGCTAAAATGCATGATTCTAATTGATGTATGTACCTAGTTAGTGCTTCTTAAACAAAATATCGATGATATTCAGATGTTGGAGCTTTTTGTCGCTTTTGTGTATGTTTTTGGTGCGGCCACGAGAAAAGCTCTTTTTTGCAGTTGACAAGCAATTTTGACAAAGTTGAAAAAATTTTCAACATTTTTTCAGCTCCGTGGCCATGCGCTATGTGGCGATATTTTTGAACCCATGAACCGATAGTGTAAACTATTTTTCCATAGGAATCCGCTGTACGTGAAAACTCGAGATACGCTATTGTGCTCGGTCCCGTACAATAGCGTATATCGGATAATGACTGTATACGAAAACTCGAGATACGCTTACTTTTTGGTTCCCACGCAAAGGCGCATATTGGACAGTTACCGAAATGTTTTTTTATGAACCTGAAGATGCGCATTCAACAGACTACCGTTGTCAAATTGGACGACCTACAACACATTATTTCTCGTATTTGTCTTATAGAGTGGGATGTTTTGTTAATGGTAAATAGAATCCTGCTTTTATTTAAACGCATGTTTCACATAAGAGTGGCTAAAACAATTTGTTTTTCTACACTATTACCATTACTCATGGTACTAGCAATGCGATGGAATCTAAATCTTTCATACTGTTTACTTCCTAAGCTGTGATGTGCTGTTTCGACTAAGGCTATGGCTACTTTAAAACATCGAGAACATCCTTCCAATCACGGTACTGATAACCTCGTGGTTGCTAAGGTTTCGGCGAATGACAACGATGATAAAGTTTGAGTGATGTGTTCGACCTGCCTTCTCGGTGCGTAACGATGCGGTGCAGAAAACATCTGACAGCGTCTCAAGAAGGCCGCCAGTTCTTCAAGCTTTTTGGCAAACTTAAGTCAGGTGCACGGGTTGTGGTATTGAGCTCAACCCAGAGTTTTCTTGTATTAGTGTCGGCGCACACGTAACGAGAGAAGATAAAATAGATCTCTCGCACAAGTCGTTTAACATGATGATCAGTGCAGTGAGAGCATATCTCTCGCTCGCTCCAGCATTCAGTGTGCGTAGCCTGTCAACGATAATGCGAGCAAGAGTGTCTCCACATCTAAATTATCCAGAAGCATCCGTCTATACCAGTTCTTTGTCGAATACGCCTCGTGAGGGATATAGCCATAAGTCCTGTTTTAGTTCGGCATCGCGAAAATCTTCCTCGAAGGTAAGTGGTTATCATTATGATTATTAAATTATTATAATTATGAGTTAAGTGATGATTCACCAAAGTTAATCGATCACATTCGTGCAAAAACAAGCACGTGTAAAAGTTATGTTCGGGATCCTTTTTCTGAATAATCCCGATCTACGTTGTAAAGATATATCAAACATCATTCAACCCACCAACATCACCAACAATCAGAGCCGGATAAGCACGTGTGTGCATAGATTAAGTTGGAAGCGGAGTGAAACATATGTTTATCATTGTATGTTTATACATATGTAAATATGTATATGTAAAATATAAATGTATACATATATATATATATATATATATATATATATATATATATATATATATAAATATATATATATATATATATATATATATATACATATATATATATATATATATATATATATATATATATATATATATATATATATATATATATATATATATATATATATATATATATATATATATATATATATATATATATATATATTTATATATATTTATATATATATATTTATATATATAAATATATATATATCGTATATATATATATCGTGTTTGTCGTGTTGATATATACAATATATAATATGTATGTGTATAGTTTATAAGTTTATACATACATATAGTATATAAGTACAGTTTTTTAGTATAAGGTTGCGATAGTGATTTTTCCAAATCAGCCTTAATGTGGGGATTATCCAGTGTCAAATAGTTATTATTTCTTACAATTGTGCTGCCGCATGATCATTTCCTCATTTCGGCCATCACTTTGAATGGCCATTTCGATGTACCATCGTTTAAGCAATTGTCGTATACAGTCTGTTCCCGAGTTACGCGGTTTGTGCGCTCCCGAGGAATCCGAGTAACTCGAATTCAGCACAAGTCCGCGTCAATCGCGTATCTCTGGAACAGACTGTTATTTGCAATTTACGTGTACTGAATGAATGTTATTAACGATTCCAGGATGAATATGTATAAATATATTATATTATATATAATTTATTATGTATATTGAAATAAAGATGCAACTTAAATGATATTACCAAACAATTACAGCTTCGTCCGTCGCTGGGACTATATAGTACTACTGTAGTACAGTACAGGTTATTTGAGGTGAACTGACTTTTCAGGCTGTAGAATGACCGGTTGGCAGCCATCATCCTTGCGCGCAACTCAGCTAACATGCTATTGTCGTTGCTGACCTTTGACCCAAGATACGTAGATTCTGATTATTTATTGGTAGGCCCGCTGATGTTGCCACCATCAGTATGGTCTTTGCCGCGTTTATCTGCAATCCGAGCTTCTCTGCCGCCTGCTCGATCCGTTGGTAGGCTTCTGTTACATAGGAGAGCCCCAGACCAATGATGTCTATTTCATCAGCGTATGCCAGGATCTGGGTTGACTCATAGAAGATGGTTTCCGTAGTCTCCACTCTCAAGTCACGGATGATCCTCTCTTGCGCCAGGTTGAATAGGCGACAGGCAAGCCCGTCCCCCTGGCGCAGACTTATGTTGGTAGCAAAAGGCACTGAGAGTTTTCCATTCACAATTGTGTGGTCACGCGAATAACCCGGCAGTCAACCACTATTTACACATAAGAAGAGTATCTATATTCATTTGGTGAAATAGGTTCACAAGTTTCGCTTGCTCCATATGACAGTGGTCTTGTATGCACGGTGGTACACAAAACGCGGCTACACGACCTGAAAATTTTTTGATATAAAGATTTCAGATTGTTGAGTTTTTGCCTCGAGTTTTCGGGTCGTGTACCGAGGCCTTAAAGATTTGTCCAATGCATTAAAAATTGCATTTTTGGTAAAAAAATCGAATTCTGCACGAATCGTATCACGTGAACGATTAACCATATAATAGTACTAAATTGAAAAATAAATATCGAGTAATCAAATGTATTTACTTGCTGAAAAATGTGAAATTTGACTTGCGAGGGTTTGAGTTACGCAAATTCCTCGGGAACAGGCTGTACATCGGAAAATTGTAAATATATATGCCAATTGTTATCATAATTCTCTTAACACTCTGGGCGCTGCATGGATCGTTTTCGATCCACGGCTTTTTTCATTATCCTTCTTTGTGATTGTGCCCTCAGCAACTATCAGCAAAGTATTGCAGCGGGAAGAAAAAGAGAGCGTATATTGCAGAAACGGCATTGTCTCTGAGGATCAGAAAGAGAGAGAACGATCGTAAGCAAACGAAACGTTCTAACCGCTCTCGTATCTTGTTTAGGTATTCCCCGATATACGCCATACTCGATAAACGCGATTTCGCTATACGATTTGTTCTAAATTTGACAGATATTTGAGCAAATTGTACTAATTTAACACATCGAATATCTAATGTAAAATAAATTTCCTCTTGCTTCTTGGACGAATTTTCAAAACCATTTTAAAAGTTACAAAATTGTAATCTTCAGTTGAAATCAGATCAAATAACTATACTAGTGGCTAAATTATAAGAAAATTAAGTATAATTTGATTGAAAACCTCGAATTTCGACTTACTAATATTTGAGATACGCTATTGCCTCCGGTCCGCATCAATAGCGTATATCGTGGAGTACCTGTATTTGTGCTCTCCGTCGAAAGCCTGTGCAGAATGTCAGCGATTAGAGTGTTAATATTTTCTACAGAATATATAAAAAAATATGGGAGGGTCAGTGTAACTAAATCTTTTATGCATCACATTTTTGGAATGCCCGTCATTGGTTCAAGCCCAGAATGGACCGTCCCCCATAGCAAGGAGTGACTATCCGGCTACGTGGTAATGAATTGAGTCTCGAAAGCCTGTATAGGCCGGCATGTCCGCATAGGACGTTACGCCAAATAGAAGAAGACCTCACTTTTATTATGTTTGTTTTACTGGCGCTGGGGCGGACTGGTTGAAAAACATATGGATGGTTAACGTAAAAGTCTCGAAGTACTGGGTCGAACATGTCAACACCTGCGTTCGAACAATCCAATATTTCGCTGTAAGAGTCAATTATATGGTCAAACGAATCAACAACTCGCTGAACATCTCAATAATATCATTGAAAACCCTGTAAAATGATAATACCGGTCGACGTTTTTCGTTGTTTTCGTGCGAATAGCTACAGTTGTGGGTATTCAAAATCGGGCACTTTCAATTCGGACGCTTTTCCTACCATGAAGAATGTCATTATTTACTCCACGTTATTGCCGCATAAAAGTTTATTTTTGATTCTCATTTCACATTCCAGTGTAGAAAGGTAATAAAAAAGCCCACTGTACGGTTTTCATGACGATTTATAATTCTAGGAACTTGATATATGGATCGCATAGTAGGAAGAGTGACCAGACTTAGAGGTGAATTCTATAAAAGTGTCCGATTTTAAATACCCACCACTGTATACTTTTTTTTACGTTTGGTATAAAATGGTATGTTTTTGTTGCTTCTTCCATAAACATTTATTGACACCGTATGACTTACGCATGACGCTAAGTTTTGCAGAGCGAGTGAGACATGTTAGAAAATAAAAAAAAGGTTATTTTACCGCATGACGTCTTATACATGTTTGAGATGTATAAAAATGAGGTTAGAAATCAAGCATTTCACTTTTAAAAACATAGATAAGGGTGTTAGCCGAGACTATGCATTACACGATCCTCTTAACAACAGTCATATATTGCCAGTCTTTAGCTTTAATCTGAAGTTTCCTATCAGGCCATAACAACCCTGACATTCTCGCAGAGTTTTTTTTACCCTTTGCAATAGTGCAAGACGAGGGCGAGATCATCATTTAATCTGATTATTTCTGACGCGCTGCGATTTGTAAATAGCTACAAATGAGCTTATAAGTTTCACCGCCGAACAACGCGAATCATTCAAGAGAATTGTGTCTCACATGCTACACCGATCTTCTGGTGGACTGCATTTGAATACGATTTGCAATTTAGATCGATTCATTCACATTCTGTTTTTTATTAAAAGTTTAACTTTTTCGAAACTTTAGCAACAATGAACAAACATCCATCAGTAAATATTCATATTGTTTTGGTTTTAAAAAGCAAATTGCGTGAGGAACGCAAATAAGTACCTATAGCTTAAATCACGCGAAAAACTAATACAATTTAATTTCTTTCAGATGGCTGGAAATGCAAAACTATTGCATGAGACCTTGTGGGATCAAGATCCGGAGCTTATGGATTTGATAAGAAAGGAAAAGACGCGTCAGATCAGAGGTTTAGAGATGATTGCAAGCGAAAACTTTACTTCTCTCTCTGTGCTGCAGTGTCTCAGCTCCTGTTTGCATAACAAATATTCAGAAGGTTTGCCTGGCCAACGGTAAGATTCGCCTCATGCTATGCTCCATTAGTTTTTCTAATGAATCTAGAAAGTAATAACTTTAACAAATATAATTAATTTTTTTTTATTTTCTTTATGTTTGTAGTTACTATGGAGGTAATGAATTTATTGACCAAATAGAGCTTTTGGCTCAAAAGCGTGCCCTCGAAGCTTATCGGTTAAGCCCCGAGGAATGGGGTTGCAACGTTCAACCGTATTCTGGTTCACCAGCAAATTTTGCTGTGTACACTGCTCTTATTGAACCGCACGGACGTATCATGGGCCTTGATCTACCCGACGGTGGTCATTTAACCCACGGTTTCATGACTCAAACGAAAAAAATATCTGCTACATCAATCTTCTTCGAAAGCATGCCATATAAAGTCGATCCAGTTACTGGGTTGATCGATTACGACAAGATGGAGGAGACAGCGCGCCTCTTCAAACCGAAAGTTATTATTGCTGGTATTTCGTGCTACTCGCGTTGTCTGGACTACAAAAGGTTCCGGGAAATTGCCAACCAAAATGGTGCATATTTGTTCGCAGATATGGCACATATTTCTGGGCTAGTTGCGGCCGGAGTGATTCCGTCACCATTCGAATATGCGGATGTTGTTAGTACCACAACGCATAAGACATTACGTGGCCCCCGTGCAGGAGTAATCTTCTTCCGGAAAGGCGTGCGCACAGTGAAGGCAAACGGCGAAAAGGTAATGTATGATTTGGAATCACGTATCAATCAGGCCGTGTTCCCTGGCCTGCAAGGTGGTCCGCACAATCATGCTATCGCAGGTATCGCCACCTGCATGTTGCAAGCGCAAAGCCCAGAATTCCGCGCCTACCAGGAACAGGTGATAAAAAACGCACGCGCCCTTTGTGCCGGACTGCTTGAGAAAGGATATTCTGTAGCGACGGGTGGTACAGATGTGCATTTGGTGTTGGTAGATTTACGCCCAGTTGCTATTACGGGTGCCCGTGCCGAGTACATCTTAGAGGAAATCTCCATAGCATGCAACAAAAATACTGTTCCAGGTGATAAATCTGCCTTAAATCCATCTGGCATTCGGCTAGGAACTCCGGCACTTACGACGCGCGGTCTACTTGAGAAAGATATGCAACAGGTAGTGGAATTTATCGATCGTGGATTACGTCTATCGAAGGAAATTGCCAACGTCTCTGGTCCGAAACTGTCTGACTTTAAGCGTATATTACACGAAGACTCCACGTTTAGTGAAAAAGTGAACAATCTGCGCAAGGAAGTGGAACAGTACAGTGAACAATTCCCTCTGCCTGGTTATGCAGACTTCTAACACAAAATTTCAATAAAAACTTTATAAGATTAAAAAAAAAAGATTTTACATTAAGTCTTTATTTTAATATCATCGTGATTAACACGTTCAGCCCGATGCTAATTATCATGAACTTTCCGTTCCGCTGGCATCTACTACACAAGCAGTTAATTTTGAGTTTTTTTGCAACAATTTCGTCTCTACCCTGTTCACCAATACTGCTGTGTGTGCGATGAGATTTTTGGCAACCGCCATCATTTTTAGAATATTATTCTTTTGCTTTCGCACCGCTGCTACTCATGTGAGTAGAGAACAGTTGTTCGCACCTGTTTTTGACATACTGGAAAGCTCACTCACTGATCGGACTGAACGTGTTAACCCTAGTGTTACTGACCGCCTACCCGGGTAGTATTTGCACTATAAATTCTTGATTTCTTTCGAAAGAAAAGTCGTACAGTCTTGAAATTCAAAGAATCCCTGGAGAAATATGTTTTACGTTACATCGTCCAATTTTTTTTATACACATTTTTTAGCCATCATGTTTGACCGTCGGACCGCCTCCTCGGATAAGTTTCGCATTTTTATTACAAAATAACTTTGGATTAAGAAGTCGTACTTCACACTCGGACACTCGTACTTCAAGTCGGACTTCAAATTCAAAAATACCTCAGAATTTTTTTTTAACTTTGTCCAAAAAATAAGAAAAATATGAAAAATGTTTAAATATTTCTAAAAATTATTTTAGTTTATATACCCTTCATATGTACAACGGCCTACCCTGGTGCCCATACATTTTTTATGGAAGAATGATGGTATTCGTGGTTGAAAGCGTATATCTTTTGAATTACTAGTTAAATTTGAATGAAATCTGTCTCATATGATCATAATAATGTTGATTAAAATATCGTAGTAAATTTAGAGTTTTAAAACTCCTATCAATATTTTTTTCAATCAAAAATGTGCTGTAACTCCAACACCCCAACCGGCCTTACCGCATGTTTTGAGTGGATGCTTATGTCTTTTTCTTTTCTATCAAAAGTTGTATTGTAGTTAAATTTTATTGCTTGTTGTGTAACAATATATAGTTATGCGAGGGACATATTAAGTCTTATAAAAAAAAACATTTATTTTTCTTAATCAACCTAATGCGTCTATCGCTGGTGAGTTACAATTCTGAACTGACTTAAACTCCCTAGTCCTAACTAGCTCGAGCCTAAGCCTATTGCGCCGGTGTTTCACGATGTCATCTTCGGACGGATGTTCTATGACGGTTGTCTTCGGGCGGATGTTCCACGACGGTTGTCTTCGGGCCGAAGCTCCACGACGGTTGTCTTCGGGTAGATGCTGGTGATCGCTGTTCCATCGGGCATGGCACATTTTATGCTAGCTCAGCATAAAATGTGTTCTGCGATGTTTCGCCGAACCATGCGAGGGTGCTATGATGATCTTGTGGTGTGGTTCTCGTCGTTCGACAGTATGCTAGCTCAGCATAAAATTGTTCTGCGATGTTTCGCCGAACCATGAGAGGGTGATATGATGATCTTGTGGTGTGGTTCTCGCGAGAGGAAGTATATGTCTGCTTTGCTTCCGTTTAGCTGGAACTACACCCTATGTGTGTAACATAACTATATTGAAATTAACACTGAAATCATATTGTTTAAAATGATACCAACTGCTGCAGGCAAACGAAATAGAATTCGCTGGCTGAAAGTTAATACGGACGTCACACGAGGCGTAAACTCCAAAAAGTTTACGCTGTATAATCTACAGTAGAACGACTAACGACAGTAGAACGTCGATTATCCGGGCAGCTCGGGACCGGACGAATGCCGGTTAATCGATTTGCACGGATAATGGTCCAAGAAATGTCACATTCATATAAAAATTATAAAATTCAATAGGTTTATGAATAATTAACTTTGAATCAATCGATTAATCGTTAGTATAATATTATTTGAATCAATAATTACAGGTTTAACAACTGTTCATGAACAAAATTAAATTTAGAAAATACTGCTAGACACTACAGAGCTGCTAAACAAACTGGTTGCTCAATTGAGTATCGCTGCAAATGTTTGCTGTACGTTTGAACAGCTGTCACATTTATGCGCACGGTTAAGCCGCCCGCCGGTTAATCCACCCCCGGATAATCGACGTTCTACTGTAGATTGAAATGATTGCCCCGACAGTCGAGAAGACATGGCGGTGTATTAATGTCAGTTGAACTAATTGCTGTACATTCAATTTACGTTACTAAAAGCCATACATCGTAAATTTATAACATAAAAGAAGTATTATTATTATCATAGCTGCATAGAATAAGTTAAATAAGACAGTTTGTGACCAATAAAAATACAAATTCTTTTATAAAATGTATTACCTACACGGGTAGGTGGTCATAAAGATGAGGGTGTATTTTTGGTCATAGAAACGAAGGTTAAGGTCTTACAGGGTTTCGAATCATATAAGGCAGCGGTCGGCAAACTTTTGAGGCAAAGGGCCAACTTTAGTGAATGATCGAGTGCCGCGGGCCAGGAGAATGCGTTTTTTTATTATTGCGCTTAAATTATTACATTTTAATCTTTTAGAAACATTTTAGGTATTATTGTTGTTTTTCTGTATTTATATCATTCAAGCATAGTTCAAAATTAAAGATACCTTCTGTACAAACTAATTGTAATCTTTAATCACTTGAGAATCAGCAATAGATGGTTAAAAATTTGATCTGTTAAAAAAATCCAAAGGGATCAATATCGCTTCTTGAAGACCCCATCTTCCCACGCCGTAAAAAATATTGAAGATATTCCGGGGATGATACAAAAGTCTGAACGGCTGAAAAATTATCGAAGCAAACGTGGATTCAGTAATTATAAAAATGATTTATGGACAAGTCATGCCATGTCAAATAAATTGATAACTGATTCCTTATGAAAAAGCACTTTGACAATCGTTGTACTCGTAAACAGCAACAGTGCTGAATCGTCGTTCTCGTTAAAACAACAAAGGGTTTTTTTTGCTTCCAAATACGATCGAAAATATCCCTAAACAAATTTAAAGGGAAACCAACTGATTTGTGTGAAATTAAGAGGAACGATTAAAACATAACAAAAAAAAAACTATCTCGTGAAAATGTATGGAGCTGTTTCACTATATTTAAAACTTTGTATTGCATGTTTTGCGTTGACGAAAGTCAAATGTTTTATGTTGTTGTTGACTTAAACTTTATTTTAACAAAACATATAAATAAAAACGATCAAATAATAAAAGAAAAGGAATACGGTGCCGCGCACGCTAGCCACGTCTATAGCTGGTGCAGAAAAGATTCCGAGTGTTCGTTACATCGCAGGATTCCCGATCGTTATGGATCATGCACGAGAGAGAGAGAGAGAGAGAGAGAGAGAGAGAGAGAAAGAGACGACTACATTTGCTACACATCGAATGCTGTCAGTTCCCGGAAAGCATCGAGTGTGCGAAGAGGCTACAGTCTCGGCGGACTGCAATAAAATGCTTTCCCATCGCAGTCGCATGCAAAACTTTAAATAAATTTATTGCAGTCCAGTCTTTAGTGGATCTCATCAATATACAATTTCGTGTGCGATTTCCTTCATACCGAAAGTCTTATTGTCGTGTTAAAACAATGTTAAAATTACATAACGGTTGCATTAACAAAATTGACCTATTCCTTCTCCTTTTCTCGCTGTTGATACAACTATCCAGTTATCTCTTTTTTTTCTCTTTCTCTCTCTCTCACTCTCTTCCTCCCATACCGTGTAATCCCTACACCCAGGTTCATTTTTGAGGTTTCAAAAAAGCTAAAAATGAAGACAGAGGTACAAGTGGCTACATTGCTGGGTTATCTGGGCCGGGAGGTTGATGCAACCCGCCAATCAGTGAAAAAGTACTTGGAAAACTTGGGTAATCGGTTTCGCAATGGCAAACAATGACGTCAAAACTCAATGCGTTCATATTAGGTGAGTTTCGGCAAAATTTCGACATGACACCTTAGTCCGCAAACTGGTACAACATCCGTCACATGTGTTCCATCGATTTTTTCTGAACCAACATGATGCAAAAGCTCTACTCTAACAATTTTGTCGTGAAAACTTGGGATGCCTATAGGCATGTCTTCGTCCATCGTGGCACAAATTCCGGATAACTGATGAAAGGCAACACATGTAAATAAACTATCTCTCCTAGTTTTGTTCTACAACCAGCCGAAAAAAGGCAATTGTTTTCATGTAAACGTTACGGGAATATTGATCACGAGTTCGAATATAGCGAACGATCCGTCATTCCATAGTACTTAAATCAAAGTTGAAAGAGTACGATGGTATAAAATGTTATTCTAAAAGATGTACAGTAATTTGTATACGAATAGTTTCTTCCCATCTTTGAAAACCAGTCAAAACATTTCGCGGGCCGGATTGAATGTTGCCGCGGGCCGGACTTAGCCGACCGCTGATATAAGGGAATAGTTTGTACGATTCTGCGTATTTTGTTTCTTTCAGTGGTGGAACAAGTGATGTGATGTGAGTGATGTGAAAATTCGCTTATATTTATACTAGCCGGCATCGCGAATAAATGAACTCTTTTTAACAGTCGTTTAAAGTTCATTTTGGTTTAACCGAGTTCATTTGTTGTTCATTCCTGTTAAAATAAACGACCGTCAAAACAGTTAACGACTGCTCGATATCGCATATAGGCAAACACGGGGAAAAAATTCGAGCAGTATAATTAAACGACTGTTAATTTGTATCGCATACGCTCTTGACAGTCGTTTGTTTAACGACGGCATAGGACCAGTCGTTAAAATTAACAAATGAACTCAATGCGTTCGCGATGCCAAATTCTAGCAATTTTTAACGACTCTGATTAATTTTTAACGACTGTTAATTTTAAACCAATTCTTTCGCGATACCAGCTACTGTTCGCGCTGAGGTGTCGAACTCGATTGAGTGTTTCGTCGCGCAAATCAAGGATGTCAAACCCAAGATCACCACAAGTTCAATCATTTAGGGCAGGGGTCTCCAAACTTTTCAGTTCACGGGCCGCATTGCTTCACAATCACGTTGTTGAGGGCCATTTTGACGCTACCTTTAGAAAAGTATTATTGCGTTAAATATTATCATGCGTTAAATTTGAATTTGCCGACCTATTTCTATTTATGCATATTTATACATATTTCACAATCGTTTCGTGATACGTCGTAAACATTTCAAACATTTTTTTCCATCATAATACGCAATTTTCGTTAAACAAAAAAAAAACAAAAAAAAAAACAAAAAATAATAATAATATCAATAGTGCTAGCATTTTAGAGAGAATTAGGTACATTTTTTTATTAGATAGGGAATATTCTGTGAACACAAAATGTCAAAGAACGAAAGTGATGATAAAAATGCTGGTCCCAGTGCAATTCCGGTGCGAGCCACGGGGCCGTCACCGGTGGCGAGAGCGATGGAACAAGAAAACTCATATTTGGCCATAGAAAAAAATTCCACAAAATTGCCTTGTTTTTTGGAAGACGCTCCAAGCGCATGTGTAGCATAGGTTCGACACCCGACACTATTAGACTTAGCAAATTAGAATTAGATTAGAATAGCAAAGACACAATTATTAGTATAACATCCCCTATAATTATCTGCAGTAAATTCATTACATCCTAGACACAAACCGCACTAAGGCTAGAATGAAACAGCTAATGATAGAATGAAATAGCATGATAAGTGGCGTGATCGTATTGACCAACACACTCAAAAGAAATAGTTTTTACAAGTATAAAATTTTAGAATAAACATTATCAGAACATAAATTACTGTAATTAGATGCACACAAATTAGAAGATTAGAAGACATAAAAGTGCAATATGTTCTAATCCGAACCAACTAGATAAATAGGGAAAATTTAACAGAGTTCATCCAATTGCGCAGTAGGATAATACACATGAAAGGACGATGTTACCTAATGTACGCAAAAAGTCACGTACGCATAATGCAGGAGATAGAGCAGGATAATAAATTGTAATCATGCATAACGGAGCGGAAAGGTTAAATATGCCCATAAGCGCAATGTAATTATTTCGTATAAAAGGAAGTTCGCGCGTAGCTAGAGGAGAGTTGTTGTATTAGAAAAATCACGCAGTCCAGTCCGCCGCGCAAAATTTAGTTCGTAAAAAATTAGAAGCCAACCACGCTATTAAGTTTAAGTAAAGTGGCAAAAATAAAGTGAGTTTATATAAAAGTGCAAATACAATCCGTCTTTAGTCAGGAACGGCACTAAGTGATGACAAGTTCACTACACATGGTTTGTGGCAGCAGAAGCTGAGTTCGATATTTCAAACGTTACAAGGGAACGCTCGAAATATTCTCACGTTCTAAGCGTGCTCTCGAAAAACGTCTTGCCGAAAATAATGGACATAATAACTATGCCATTACCGAACAACCCGAACTCACATTTAAAAAGCCAACTTCTAGAAAGGCTTAACGTGAGTGAAGAACAACGAATCACTCAGTTGTTGTATCACGTACAAATGGGTGATCGTAGTCCGTCTGATTTTTACAGACACATGGTTCAGCTGGCCGGTGATTCTGCAAACCTCACTTCCGAGTTTATTCGTAAGCTTTGGTTATCAAGATTGCCAAAAAAATGGAAGTAGCGCTCATTGCCATCGGGAACCGAGAAATCAATGAGCTAATTAAAATTGCAGACAGGGTGTGGGAAGCAACCCAAGCCGGAGCGGTATCATCAATCGCAGGCGTTTCTTCTAGTGAAAGCTCGGGAAGAAATCCCTCGAATGAAACTGCAATGCTGCGACAGGAAATTTCTGAACTGCGTAGTATGCTAAGGAGAATTTCCTTCCAAACAGGAAATAATAGAGGACGACAGCGAGACAGATCTCAGAGCCAAAAACATGCAAGAACACCATCACAGGTTCGAAAGCACCCCATGTGTTATTTTCATTTTCGGTTTGGCGAACAAGCACGACGGTGCCAAAAACCCTGCAATTTTTTGCAGCAAAAAAACTAATTTGCTCAACGGCAGCGGCGGGCAACCCGAGAGCAATATTGGGCTCCTTTCGTCTTTTCATTGACGATGAAAAAACAACATTTGCCTTCCTTGTAGATACAGGAGCCGACGTGTCCGTCATACCGTACAATTTTTTTGGAAAAGTCATCAAACAAGCTGAACACCAACTAGTAGCAGCTAATGGTAGCCCTATTGCTACTTACGGAACCAAGTTGGTACAGTTAAGTATTGGACTTAGGAGAGTGTTTTCGCACTGTTTTACACTTGCTGAAGTGAATCGACCAATCATAGGGGCTGATTTTTTAGCGAAACACGATTTGTGGGTCGATTTAAAAAGAAAGAGGTTGATCGATCATCTTACAGGACAAGAAACGATCGCAACCATCGCTTTAGTGGATACACCTGCCCCCAAAAACTGGATGATTGAATCGAGCATATTTGGAGAAATTTTAAAAAAATATCCAACTTTAGTGGATCCACCAGATTATAAAAAGCCAGTTGTTGCGAACGACCTCATTATGAAGTAAAACATATATGCGGATGTAGCGAAGTAAAACACTTCAAGTTAAAACACCTCAAGTTAAAACAAAGTTCAAGCAAAACACGCCTCAAGCAATAGCGCGCGCTTCAGAAACGCAACAAACATAAACAGGTAGTCAATCGTTCTCACGGTTCAAATGAGTAAGTGACTTACGCAATTCATAAACCATAGGTACATGTCGCATTAAGTATAAATAAAACTTGTTATCAAATAGTCATAGTTACAGTTACGTATCGGACATTAAGATAGGACCCTTTTTTTTCAATGCACCGTGCACTTGTTTTGCCACGTTACTTGTGTTTGTGTGTGTGTATGTGTGTGTGAGTGTGTGTGTGTGTATGTGTGTGTGTGTAGTAGTAGAAAGAGAGTGTGCTTTTTAATGTGTATTTGCAAGTGCGCGGGTTTGTGTCTGAAAAACATAGCTTGCCATGATCTCATATTGCGATGAAATTATTCTTATTATGTGTGTTATCATGTGAAACATTGTGCGTTTACACTTGGATAAAAGCTAAAGTTTGCATCGACAGCAGCGCTTGTTCCTCGGACGAAAACGCCGGTGTGCTGTTTGATGAATGTGAATGCGACACCGGTGCGAAATGGACACGCGCACAATAGCAATGAACTCGGCATTCCCTCACAGGTGTTTCTCCAGTGCACGCCATTGAAAGGCCTGCGTGCATCTTTGCGTTGCACGTTGTGTGCGCATGGTAAACTTTGTGCATGCATTGAGCTGGCGCGCAGTTATTCTTTTCAATGGGCGTTTTGTTTCATGAGCGCGGCAGTATTCTTTTCTCGATTTTGAAGGGAAGACGCTTACTCGCGTACTCGTTGATAGTTTTTATCCATGCGATGTTTTCGCTGCTCCAAAACGATGTAATTCATCGCGTATAGAAGTAGAACGCAGGCAGAGCACGGGATCAGCCGTGTCCAAGTTTTTAACCAGCGCGTTCTTGACGGTCCAAGCAAGCAATGTTAGTAACAATGGGTCGAGGTAAACGTTGTACCGATCATCAGCGCCATATGTAAAAGTGAATGGCTGCTGCTGGCATTAAGCGCAAAAGGATCGAGTTCGTAATGGAACGATCGCGCACTTTTGTGGCAAACGCGTTTCGGACAACCGAAACGTGCTTAGACAACTGAAACGCGCTTGGACAACCGAAACGCGCAAGTCAACCGTACGTCCTCAGAAGACCACGGCGAAAGAAGACCGTAACATTGTTAATATATCGAAAACACACTGATCGCGAGGGCGGTGGTCCTGCTTATCACACCAAAAACCTAACCCAAAACACAAAAAAACTACTTACAAATCTATCCAAAACGACCTACTTGTGAAACAAACACACACATCAATACACATTCAAACAAACATCCACACACGCACACACACATGCACACACACACACACACACACACACACACACACACACACACACACACACACATACACACACACACACACACACACACACACACACACACACACACACACACACACACACACACACACACACAAACACACATACACACACAACACACACAAACACAAACACATACAAACCACACATAAACTTGGCCCAACGGGTGCACGGTGCGTTAAAAAACCAATGCCCTATCTTTCTGTCCGATACTGTAGCTGACCTATATGCGGTCAGCAACTAAATAGCATATAAGAGATGAAAACCTAAATAAAGTAAGCGCATTCGAACACAAACCTCAGAATCGCTCGTTTCTTAATAGTCGGAGGCACTCTCCGGTCGACGAAGGAAAAATATACCCGACTCGGTGTAAAGCACCGGCGTTGGGCGCTGCGACGGAGCAACACATCCGCCAGCAGCATTACCAGTTAGGCATTCGATAGTACATAACATCGAAACCAAAGGAGGCTTACCATTTTCTAAACCACGACGTCTGGATCCGAAAAAGCACAAGATTGCTCAAGCAGAATTTCAATACATGTTGGATCTGGGAATCTGCAGAGTGTCCTCGTCGTCAGCTTCGTCACCGCTACACATGGTACCCAAACCTGATTCAGATTGGAGACCTTTCGGCGATTACAGGCGTTTAAATGTCATCACAATACCTGATCGTTATCCGATCCCGCATGTGCAGGATTTTACAATGAACTTGGATGGTTGCACATTTTTTTCTAAGTTGGATATCATTCGGGCGTACCACATCATATCTGTTGCTGAGGAAGACATCCACAAAACGGCGATAATCACGCCGTTCGGGTTATTTGAATTTATAAGGATGCCGTTTGTTCTTAGAAATGCAAGCCAGTGTTTTCAACGACTCATGAATAATATTTTTCATGATTTAGATTTTGTGTTTGTGTTTAGATGACATTCTGATAGCAAGTTCGACGCGTGAATCCCATTTAGAACATTTGCATATTTTTCTAAAACGTTTAACGGATCACGATACAAAACTTAAGCCATCAAAATGCATTCTTGGTGTGAATCAAATAGAATTCCTGAGCCACACAATTTCGGCGAAAGGGATAACACCATCGCCAGAAAAAATAATGGCCATCCGAGATTTTCCTTCACCATGTTCGGTGAAACAGCTTCAAAGAGTTTTGGGAATGGTGAATTATTATCTCCGCTTTATTCCTAACATTTCAGATAAGCGAAGAGTGCATCACCAGTTAGTAAAAGAGCACAACAAAAATAGGAAAATCAAATTCGAATGGTCCGACGCTTGTGAACAAGCACTAAATCAAATAAAGGAAGAACTTTCAAACGCTACCATGCTCGTGCATCCGAAAAGTAATGCTACTTATACACTTACAACAGATGCTTCTAGTGTTGTAATGCTACGAAAAGTAATGCTACTTATACACTTACAACAGATGCTTCTAGTGCTGTAGGGGCAGTATTACAACAAACTAGCGAAGGCATTTTGGAACCTCTTGCGTTTTTTTCTAAATCGATGATGAATTTCCGACATTTTTTAGAAGGCAAATCGTTCACGGTATATACAGATCATAAACCATTGCTCCATGCTCTAAATTCAAAAACAGAAAAATCCCCAAGACAATGCCGACAACTAGACTTTATTTCACAATTCACAACGGATATAAAGTACATTACTGGCGAGAGCAACGTTGTGGCAGATGCGTTATATCGAATAGGAGAAACCAACGAAATCACAAACTTCACATATGAAGCAATTGCAAAGGAACAACAAAAAGACGAACAGCTAAAACAACTATTTGAAGACTCAAATAGTCAGGCAAACTCCGAATTGAAATTAAATCAATTAATGGGGGCCTTCACCCCGCTGCGCAAAGCGACAGAAGAAATCAAGGCGTTCGGAGATCTTTATCATGCCTTCTTTTTCCCTCCAACGGCAAATTTGTCAAGCAGCTCTTCGAGGTACCCGTCCCTGGCTCCGCCTTATACCCCTCGCCTGAGCGCGCTGTCGAAGGTTTGGATGTGTTGGTGCGTCAGACGGCCAATCGCTGTCAGCCGTCGTCCATACTATTTCCCTCCATAGCGCCATCTCTTTCTCGCGTGTGGTCAATGCTCGCGAGCTGTTGTGGCGCCTAAAAATGCCGTTAACAAACATTGCGGCGATGAAGTTGCATTTTCACAAATCAAACCAAAAAATCGCAATGAGTTCAAACACTGCAATAAAAAAATGATTAAGGAATCGCTAGTTTACGCTGGAGGTCTTGCTGTGCAACACGCTGAACCCTAATTCGCATTGACACGTTCAGCCCGGCGCTGATTTTCATCAACTTTTCTATCCGCCGGCATTTAGAACGCAAGCTGATTGTGAAACATTGGCATATTGGAAAGCTCACTTGCAGTCCCTGGGACATGTCATCGTGCTGAACGTGTTAAGCATTAAGCATAACTTTGTTACCCTAAGCTTTTGCTTTCGTTTGCTGTAGATTACATAGATATCCTGAGCCATCTGCGCGTGGGTGTGAGCGTGCGTGTGGGTGCAACACTTTTGCCAAATGTGTTTTCTTCCGGCATGTTATGATCCATGGGTCAAAGAAAGGAAGGTGTTCATGAAAGGCGGAAAGACGAATTGAGGCCCTTGTCAATGGTAACTGATGACCGGGAGCAGGGGGTACTAGCACACAGCTGTTGGAAGATTGAACAGTATACTTAAATTGCCAGCTGATGGGGGGGGGGGGGGGGGGGTTGCCATGGGACTCCTACGATCATCGGTCATAGGCCCTAAAATTGTAGTCGCCATGGGGGAGGGGAGGTGCAAATGGTTCTCCAGCCACGGAGCCTTAACGACCATCTTTCCGGGGGCCCTTGTCGTTAATACTCTGTCCACTTGTAGACATACGGCATACTACAGACTAGAGATCTTCGGCGACCGCCTAGTCCGCCTACCGTTAGGTCCGCCGCTGGTTCATGACGGTGTTATTTTTTATCGTGGAGGTGCATCCTTCCCCCTGCCTGCAGCGTATGCATCGAGCAGGAGACAGTGTGGCAGAATGCAAGTTACCCACTGGATAGGAGCGGTCCCGCGGCACCGCCATCATTCCGCACATCTGCATGCCCGTCGAAGGTTCTAACCGCGTATGAACCGTCCACCTTAGCAAGAGCTGACTATACGGCGATGTGATATTCAAGTCCTGAAAAGGCCGGCATGATCGCGTTGGCTAGTACGTCAATAATAATAATAATAATAATAAAAAGAACTTAGCGTAGCAGTCCACACCCGGGTAAGAGTTTGTCTTGACTTTTTTGCTGCCGGGCTACCGCTGTGACGCGACAAATGCACGGAATGCACTCGACCAAAACATGAACCTACCGATCCGAACCCATTCCAAGGCATTGCCGGTCAATCGGCATCAGGATAACTACGAGTTTGATGTGTTTAAGTTTTATTTCGATGCATGCGATTTTATTACGCTGCAAATCAAAGTGAACGAAAGCGCACAGCGCACAACGCGCAACGTAAGAAACGAGGGGGAGGGGGTGTCCAGCGCTACGCGCAAAGTGCGGCAACAGCGCAGCGCAAACCGAAAAGAACGCACGGGAGGGGGTGTTCAGCGCGGCGCGCAAGTGCGGCAACAGCGCAGCGCAAACCGAAAGAAACACGAGAGAGCAAGAACAGCTGATCCGCGCATCCAGCGCAGCGCGAGAGGAAAGAAACGGGAGGGAGGGGGTATCAGCTGATCAGCTGTTTTGTATCGCGAGAGCGCCCCGTGTAATTTGAAGGCATGCGAGAGAGCGCTGCGCGCGCTCACTCTCAATTCGGAAAAAAATCACTGCGGCTCGACTATGGCGGACAACACAACTTCGACCGAACCCCTTCCGCCTGTTTCTACATGCCCCTCGCCTGTAAATTTCGCTCTCTTTGCCTGTCGGGTCTTTTTAATACCCCCAACAGCAGAGCCGATCGCAAAGATGCCAATGCCAATGGTTGTGTTGTCTCTCAGGTAGCGAGATCGAGAATGCATGGACTTTGTAGCCGCAGCGGATGAAAATGTACGCATCAGAATAAAATAGTTTTGGGGTTTCCAAACGCACGCACACACACAAACACACAAACATGCGCGCGCAAACTCACACACAAACACACACACACACACACACACACACACACACGCGCGCGCGCGCGCGCACACATGCATGAACGCGCGCACGCCAGCACGCACGCACGAACACACACACACGCACGTACACGCGCCCGCGAGCATGAAAGCGCGCGCGCCAGTACGCACCCACGAAGGCGCGCTCGCGAGCACGCACCCCCGAAGTCGCGCAAGCACGCACTCCCCTCCCCCCCACTAGACCATCCCCCCCCCCCCCCCCCTCCACGCATGATCGATTCAGGCTACCGCATCGGTAGAACGGCTGGTTCAGCTATCCTGTTGTGCATCCTCATCCAAAGCGCCAGGCGGGGTGGGGGATCGCGACATGATAGAGTGAAGGGCCACTTTCCCCGCGCTGTGTGTGTGTATGTGTGTGACGAGACCCAAAAACTCGAGAAAGATTTCGGCACATTAAAAAAAAATTATAGCCACTATACACTGTGCTACATGATGCTTAGAAGGTTGTTGAAGCATCAAACATGTTCAAATAAAAAAATATCAGATTAGTGTTAAACGTTCTCCTACGCTTGTTTTAAATAGGCTTCTTCACCCTCAACTGGCAGCGGCATCGAATGGTCTCATCAGCAGCGGCACGAAATAAAATAAACCATCAATACACCGATAACACTTTGAATCCCAATCCAGCTTCTCCCACAGCATCTCAAGGTCACACACAAATTAATAAATGCTAACACCCACCAATAACAATACACAACCGTAATGCACATATGAGTATCAACGCATACACCGCAACAGCCAATCAGCTGGCGGCGGAAGGCACGGGCAGAAGCGCAAGTAAGGCAAGGCAGGGTGAGGGAGGGAGAAAAAGCGGACGAAAAAATGGGCGCCAATATTTTTAAATTTTTTGACCGTTTTTTTTTTTGATCCACCGCCAGAAATAGTTCGTCCATTTCGCCAACAGATGGCGCTAAACTTGCTCGACCCAGCGCAGGAATCGCTGAAGCCCAGCGCGGGGATCGGGCCAAAATCTGCGCTGGCCAGCGCAGATTTTGGTACATTTTCTGCGCTGGAAACTGGTCGAATTTGCGCAGCGGGTAGTTTCCTAACGCTTTGTTTGTACATGAAACTCAAATTTATCAAATCTTGATTCAAATTTAAGTTCGAAAATAATCATCCAAATTCCAACAGCTAGCAACGTAGTGCCCTGTACGGCTGTCTGGCAAAACAACGCATCACTACTTTGCAAACAGTACAACGCCAAAAAAAAAAACAAAGTTACTCTGCGCTACCAATTATCCATGAACGAGCACGACCGATATGTGGCTACAGCTTATTCTGTGGCTACAGCGAGAACACTTGACTTGTCAGCACGTCAAAAGTAGCGATCACCACCGTAACTGCCGGGAAAAAACACAAAGCTATCACGATAGCGACGGTTGTGCTACACACAGCACTTTTTGGCGTCACAGCGCATATTTTGCCACTTTGGTTCAATATGAAGTCACATATTCCGTAAAACAATGCAGCTTTCATAAACTTTCACGAAATAACAGTAGAGCAACAAACGTCATGATTGCCTTGCGCCGACTCCCGCATGTGTGTGTGTGTGTTTCCAAGGAGGGGGAATCTTCGAAAGACTCTCTTTGTCGCACGGGTTTTGACATGGGATTCTCACTATTGATGGGAATAGTTCCGAAAATTGAGGAACGGAAAGAACCTGCCAATTTGGAGAAAAAGAAGAGGTTCAAAGATAACCTGTCATGGTTACGCTTCAGAAGCTCACTCTATGTATGGATAACTTGAATGTATTCATTTAATACTGTGTAATATCTTTTTTGTAATAATCACACAGTTTCAATTCAAGCAAATCTTAATAATAGCTTATAGAATGTGTAAAACTATTCTACTGCTAAAAGAAAAACGCTATACTTAAGTATTCCGCTATACAGTGCATTTTATATTTAAAGGTTGAGACACTTTGTTGTTTTCGTTTTTAACTAAAATTTATCATTTTTATCTTTTTATTCTTCTAATTAATGATTTAAATTGTCTTTAAAGTGGCACACTACACTTATTGAATGAATATTTCACAATAGAAACAACAAGCTTTGAATAATCGGTCTGTTACAAATGCATAGAGTGTTAAGTTGTTTCCATAGGGTTGACATTATACTTTAAAGTGCACTAACGGAGTTTCCAATTGTTCAGTAATGCACTTTAATTGGCTATAAGAATAGCGCTATTCCACGGGTCGATAAACGGTGTTCAATAAATTATTGTGGAAGGCCAGTGGCGGAGCTAACGGTAGGCGGACTAAGCGGTCGCCTGGGGCCCCACCGATTTAGGGCCCCCGTAGATCGCCATTCTATAGTATGCCATATGGACAGAGTACTAGCGACAAGGGCCCCCGGAAGGATGGCCGATGGGGCCCCGAGGCAGGCGAATCATTTGCCCGGCGAAGCCCCCCCCCCCCCCCCCCCCCGCCAGCAAAAATTTTAGAGCCTGTGACTGATGATCACAGGGGGCCCCGACGGGGGGCCCCCCGCTACCACCCCCCCCCCCCCCCCCCCCCTCCAACAACATTTACCATTTACAGGGGGCCTCAACTCGTCTTTCCGCCTAGGGCTCCCGATACCCTTGATCCGCCACTGCGGAAGGCTAAACGTGTCGTGCACCCTAAGTTTTTAGTTGCACAAAGAAGATCATAGGTAAACATTCAAGTGAGTTTATTGAATGCACAATGAAACAGCTTAGTACCAAACACCTAGCAATTCCTTGATTACCACAATCCAGTCAAAATAACTCACTGTTGGAGCAACTGCTGGAGTCGAGCAGTTCGGAGCGGAGCGGAACAAATCCGTTAATTTTTTGAACTTGTTTACGCTGACATCACTAGCGGTTTAGATTTAATAAATAGATGACGAAAAGGCATTTTCATCTTCTTCTTCTCTGGCAAATCGTCGTTACAAGATTGGTTACTAATGGAGGCTTATAAAACAGAAAGAAACGCGCAAGACTTTATACGAAACTCTCCTTCGAGTTAACATTGGTGCCGTGACCAGGGTAGTGTCCGGATTAGTCGAGAATTTTTCGACAAAGTAAATGTTATCTGCGCGCGCTTACGCTAACCCTTCTGTACACGCACTCGCATTGTTTGGCTGGCTTTACATTACGCTAATACCAATAACTAATCTTGTAAAATGTCCGTGCAACCGGCGATCTTGGCGTCGAGAAGAACGATTTTGCTAACTATCTTGGGACGATATGAACAATTTAACCAAGATTACCGATATGAGCGGGACTCGATTGAGGTTGAAACTCGAATAAACAAATTTGAGCAAATGTGTAAGGATTTGGAAAGCATTCATCAGCAGCTGGAAGATAGTGCAACCACTGCTGAAGAAATGACTTATAACGCAACACTGCGCGAAGATTTTGAACCGCGACTCATAAGACTGCAAGCTGCATTGAAAGCAAAATATAGGCAAATTCCTCGTAGCAAAGGGTCGCAGCATAGGGCCGGCAGCAACCCGCTGCAAGGCATAAAGCTACCCACCATAGCATTTCCCGAATTCGATGGCGACTATATGCAATGGCTAACTTTCCGCGACACCTTTGAGTGTCTTATTCACGAAAATGATGAGCTTCCCGCCATACCGAAGTTTCACTATTTGCGCGCAGCCGTAAAAGGCGAAGCCGCACAAGTAATTGAGTCGATAACGATAAGCTCAAATAACTATACACTGGCTTGGAAAATGCTCACGGAAAGATACTCAAACGAATACCTGCTTAAGAAACGTCACTTGCAGCCTATGTTTGGCATCACACCGGCTAGGAAAGAAAGCGCAACGGCATTGCATCAGTTGGTCGATGAATTCGAGCGGCATAAAAAAAAAAGTTGAGCCATTTAGGAGAAAAGACAGATGAATGGAGCAGCATTTTGGAACATTTGTTGTGTACAAAACTGCCAACAACAACACTACGCGATTGGGAAGAGCATGCGTCAAATAATGAAAATCCCAGCTATGAAGCACTCATTACATTTTTACATCGCCGTATGAGAGTTCTAGAAACGCTGTTAGTAAACAAATCTGAGACGTTAAATGATGAAACACAATCCTATGCGATAAGAAATAATTTTACACGCTCCTCCAGCTTTGCCACAACTGATTGCGATAAAAACAGATTTCACTTATGTGATATGCCGAACACCATCATAAAATGCCAGCGATTCCTTGCCATGAATCCTGCGCAACGTTACCGAACAGCGTTTGATGCGCGGTTATGTCTAAATTGCCTGCGGGACAATCATAGAGCTCGAGTTTGCTCCTCGCAGTATAAATGTCGCCATTGTAACTTAGCACACCACACGATGTTACACTCACAAGGCACTCCCGGCACATCCACCACTACACCAATACAGCTAGCTGCGCGGGATGAACCGGTACACCAAACACACAACACTAACGATCCAACGGCTAACACACAACGTAGTTTTGTAGCTGCAGTTAGACAAGCACCTTCGCAGGTATTGCTCCAGACTGCACTATTGAATGTTGTTGATGCACATGGCATTGTGCATCATGTTCGTGCACTTTTGGACAGTGCTTCGCAGCCCAATTTAATGACCAGCAGGCTCGCTCAGAGGTTAGCATTGCAAAATGACACTGTGAATATAACCCTTAAGGGGGCAGGTCTCTCCACCAGAACGGTGAAAAAATCGGTGCGAGCTACGATCGCTTCGAGAACCGAAGATTTCAAGTTGGGTGTTGAATTTTTGATTGTTGGCAAGGTGATAGCTGATTTGCCGGCGCATGATATTTGTACTCGCAGCTGGAACATACCGACTGAAATCGTTTTAGCGGAGCCACAATTTTACAAATCATCCCCAATCGACATCATTCTTGGCGCTAGTCATTGCGCTTCATTCTTTGTGAACGTAAATCAGCACAAACTTGCTCCAAACCTTCCGACAATGTTGAATAGCGTATTTGGTTGGGTTATGATTGGGCCCACCACTCCTCAAGATCTTGTACCGCCGAGCGATTGCACCACTGCATCCACAAAGAAGCGTACTCTCCCGATGATCGGCGATGCGAATCCTTTTATAAAGAAACCACCCAAAGAGACGATTCGGGTCGGTACATTGTGCGTTTACCCAGACAGCCTGATTTCAACGAAAAGCTTGGCCTGTCTAAAGCAACTGCACTTCGCCGTTTTGAGTTGCTGGAAAGGAGGTTGGAACGGAATCCACAGCTCAAATGCGACTACCACAATTCGCACAATTCATGAAGGAGTATTTGGAGCTTGGCCACATGTCTCAGATAAGAAATGATTCTGACGACGAAAATGCTTATTTTTTGCCGCATCATCCGGTTTTTAAGGCATCCAGTTCCACCACAAAAGTGAGGGTAGTATTCGACGACTCGGCAAAGACAAGCTCAGGCTATTCCTTAAACGATATACTTTGTGTTGGCCCTGTTGTGCTAGATGCCCTACTGGACATAATTCTGCGATTCCGTACATACAAGGTCGCCTTGGTCGGTGACATAGCAAAAATGTACCGGCAAGTTGCGCTACACCCAGATGATCGCCGATTAGTTCGAGTACTGTTTCGCTTCACGCCACACACACCTGTACACATATACGAACTGAACACAGTTACGTACGGACTTTCTCCGTCTTCGTTCCTTGCTACTAGGACACTACTTCAGCTAGCAGAAGATGAAGGTGCCAATTATCCTGTTGCTTCCAGGGCCCTACAGCACAATTTTTATGTAGATGATTTTATCGGTGGTCCCAACACCATGGAGATACTATTGCTCTGCGGCGAGAGTTGTCCGAGTTGCTTGCCAATGGAGGATTTGAATTGCGCAAGTGGACGTCCAACTTGCTTGGTATGCTTTCCGGTCTGATTGCTGACTATATTGGCACACAATCATCATTACATTTCGTACCCAATGAAACAGTCAAGGCGCTTGACATCTCGTGGAAACTCGAAACCGATGAGCTATGCTTCGATTCGAATGTCGGCATCGATGACACCTCTTCAACTATGCGATCGATCTTATCCAACATTGCAAAAATGTACGACCCACTCGGACTGATCACACCGATACTTGTTCGAGGAAAAATGTTGATGTTGTGTACAACGGGGACAAGAATGTGACAGTTCACGGGCAAGGTATATGTTTACCGTACAGTGTGGAGACCTTGGGATAAAAGGAGGGTTCCGGAAGAAGAACTATCAGGTAGAACTAAAAGGGAAGCCAACGAGCAAGGAAGCACTCACGAGGCAGAAATAAATACAGTGAACTACGACACATAACTGTTTATTAATTACAAAGATACAACAGTTTTTGCGACGAGCATGGTTGATCAAGCAAGTAACGCGGGCAACGTGCCATCTACGAGTTCTTCAATTATACCGAACGCAGCTGCCGCTGCTGGTACAGTTCCACCACCGAATTTTGCTATGGATCCATTTGACAAACGAAAATCAAAATGGATGCGGTGGGTGGATCGACTGGAAATTGCCTTCGATATCTACAGAGTGACCGAAGAGCGGGATAAGAAGAACTACTTGCTACATTACATGGGAACCGAAACTTACGACGTCATTTGCGACAAGGTTGCCCCGGCTGCACCTCGTGATTGTACCTTCCAGCAAATTGTGGATACGCTGAAAGATTATTTCAGCCCACAACCCTTAGAAATTGCAGAAAACTACAAGTTCAACAGTCGCCGCCAGGGTGACAAGGATGCAGTTACAGCCGATGAGTCGGTAGAATGAATGCGGTGTACCAGTCTAAAGGTTGGAAGCCAAATAAGGGTGCGGACAAACCCAGCACGAGTTCGGAGAAATCTAATTGATCACAAAAGGCTTTTTCCTGACGCACAACTACGTGCGTGCACAACCAACCTTGTTGGCGCCTAAATGGCTGCAAATTTATAGATTGTAAGTTTTCTGTTTGGAACTTTTGTACTTTATTTAAACACTTATTAAACATACAAAATAAATAAAACATAAATGAAACAAACAATACACTTTAAAATAACAAGTGCGGTGGCCGCGCACCAGCCGCACCGAGCGCCCCTGCCGAGAGCTCCTGCTCGATCGGCTCGCAAACACACTCTAACTGTGCGCTCGGCACACACTAACAGGGCGAGTACCGGCTTCGAACGACGAAATCCGTTCGACGCTCATGAGAGAATGAGAATCATGAGATACAACTGTCAAACATTTAAAGACGTTTATATCTACGGTTTAAGGATAGTTATGTTTTGAATTTTGTTTTTTTTTGCCGTTGGTATTGGATTTCATTCGATACATCATTATTGGATGATTTGTTGTCAATTATAAGGCAGCTTTACTCACTTTCTTGAAATATATATATATATATATATATATATATATATATATATATATATATATATATATATATATATATATATATATATATATATATATATATATATATATATATATATATATATATATATATATATATATATGTATATATATATATATATATATATATATATATATATATATATATATTGTATTTATATAGCTATATTATGATAGATATTTGTATGTATATTTATATTCCGATATATTTTTTGTTTTTTATATACATTTTCAAAACTGATGGAAATTTATTTCATTGGAAATTGATCACAAAACATTTTCAAAATGTTACATACCTCTAAGTTCAATTCACTTCAATCATTTAAAGCAAAATTTAAAGCAAAGCGTTTCATTGAAAACAACATTCGTTCCAAATCCGCAGCGCAAAACCTCGCGGATTTCTCCCCATACAAACGGGAACGTTCGACCCCGGCAAGTAGAACTCATTCTTTCACGCGCTTCTTACAGGCTCTCAATGGTACGTTATTTTAAAACTGAGCGCCAAGTGAGCGCCTTCTGACAACCGCGGCGAACGGATCTCGTCGTTCGAAGCCCATAGTCGCCCCGTAAGCCTTGCGCTGCTTAGTGAGTGCGACAGTGTGCGTGACACACTGTCGTCCCCCTGGATGTTGACCGGTGGCAGCGCAACTGCCACGGCAAGTCCAGGGGTCGGCACGGCTGCCCACAACAGTAAGATTATAAGAAAAGGGTACATAGGATTACGTTAGTATTAGTGTTAACAGGACTGTCAGGGTTATGACGAAAATATAAAAGGATTAGTAGCAATCAGACAGTCGACTCGGCAACATACTTTTCTAAACCACAAAAATATCACAGTAGTTTATGAGCTATCGTTAATTGGTCCTTCGAACCGGATCCGAATTGCGGATATTCTTTGCTAATTTTTGTGGTTTATGCTATTTAGTTACCGAGCGCCAAGTGGGAGTGCAAAGAAATATTGGATTTCTTAGCAGAACGGTGTGTTCTCCACTCCATTCGTGTTGATGCTACTGCTGCAGGAGCCAGACACTCATCGTTGGTGTGTGTGTGTGTGTGTGAGAGAGTGGACGTGAAGCCACGAAACGAGCTGCGTATCTGTGGGCTGTCGGTACTCCGCTGCAAAGAACTCCCTTGACAAGTCCCTTAAGAAGTCCCTTAACAACACTATACATGTTAAGGGATATGAAATCTCTCGTGAGTGATTTTGAGTGCTTTTTGAGTGCCCTCTCACTCGTTTCTCCTCACAGCACCTACCTGTCTTCCCCTCCCACCATTCATTTTCGCTTCCCTTTCTTCTCGCCCTACAATGTCATCATATAATGAATAAATATAGACTTCGATGTACAATTCTATCCGCAGTCCTTTTATTGTTCTATCATTCTTTGTTTTTGTTGTTGTGATACACCTCCTGAAACGAAAACAAAACAGAAAATGGAAATTATTGTAGAACGAACACCATTTCAATACAATGATGCCGTACACAGAATGCCGCAGTATTGCTTGTATTACAATCAGTTTTGATTGATGATGGTGATGTATAAGGTTGCCACAGTACTAGTTCGACTTACCTCAGCTATTAGCAGCATTGTTTTAATCGATTCGCACTGAAAAAACAAATTAATTATAACCGTAGCAATAGACGATGCGCAATCTCAGATTGCGCATATATTCGTTTTATCAAAACATAAGTCATTTCGCGTAGCCAACCCTGAGCTATAAACGTCATTTCCATACATTTTCAGATTGCGCCAAGATTGCGCATAAATTTTCAAGATTATATGTCCGAGGTATATAAATTTTTTTGACAGATAAATATATCAAACCGACCCGTTTGACAGATAAATATATGCGCAATCTGAGATTGCGCATCGTCTATTGCTACGGTAAGAGTGTGTTGCTTGCTGTTTGCTCATCTGCCGGTGTGTAAACAATGTGGTCGCGTGACAGCGCTGTCAAAAGTTGTTCATATCGATATGTCACATTGATTTGACAATAAATGACAACATTGAAATTCAAAGAAGAGCGGTGTATATTTTTGCTGGCTCAGAATCTAGCGCTAGCGGATTTGTATTTGCAAAATTATTGCATCTAACTGTAAGTAAATCGAAAAAGAATTATTGTCTTCAATGTATAAAACGCAAATGTTTGCAATTTTAATACATTTGTTTTAGACATCAAATCATGGAAACACAATCAATTCTTGATGCAATCGGGATATGTGATCAGCGAATCGAGCAGAATCTTCGTCAAACGCTTAAACTTACCACAGCAGTAGTAGATGTAAAACTGCAACTTAAGAAAATGTGCCGGAAAGAGCTGGAACAGCCTGTCGTCACTGCATCCATTGCACACCAGCCTTCAGCAATTCAGCGACCAGTTTTCCGTGCATCAGAATTGGTGTGCAAGGAACAGCTGGATGCGTTGGAAAATAATCTCTCTCTCTCGGAAAACTTTCAAACAATGGTACGTTGGATTACCGGCGAGATTACTGCTACCAAAGAAAAGCAACGAATTCATGACGCTTTGGAAAAAATGTTCTCAAGACCTTTTTATGCGAGTTGTAGCTGGGCTGGGGCTGTTAAAAAAGGATATAAACCTATGTTGGGTTTGAAAAAATATCCAAACGTTGTAAAAATACTGAAGGTTGTTGGTGGAAATATTGACCAGGCAACTTTTGAAAAACATTTGAAAGATAAGCTTTACAATGGGAAAAGTGCATGTAATATTAAAGGGATAAGAAAAAGTGTAGTTCATGCCGAACATAAAAGAAAGCAGTGATAAATAGTTCTACAAAATTGTATGGGGTTTTCATGTTATCCGTGCGGTGAAAGTTTAGTGAATTATTGAGGTTCGAAGAACGTCTGAATTTGAATAAAACAGTATGAATTCGTAAAACATGTATTACTTTAATATAATAAACAAAAGTGTTATTTTTAGCTTCTAGGAGATTGGCATGATAAAAGATCTGATCACCAACAGGTTTTGCTACACCTTATCTTGCCATCGAAATAATTGTGCTCTCCTGCGCACAGTGGGGATTGTGTCAGGTGTTCTCATAACATATCCCGGCCATTACGTCTTGCCGACCATCGCCAGTATCAGAATCTACAGTTTGTTGTACAACTCATTAAGCTAGTGGTTCATCTTTCACTTTCACACTCCATGCTCGAAAATCGAATGCGCAGTGGTACAGTTCCATCGTAGCAAGGACAGATTATCCGGCTGCGTGATACTGAAAAAGTCTGGAAAGTCTTAGGATGCCGGCATGACGGCGTAGGTATTTAAACCAATAAGAAGATGGTCCTGAGGATGCGTCCCTTAAACACGCCCACAGCGAGGAGCCTCTTCTCGGATGGTCCAAGACAGTTCTCTAGCACTTTCATATGATTGAAAAATCTCGATTCAATATTAAACTAGCAAAATTTTGGAAGTACGTAAGTGTCTCTTTATTATGCACTTTTTTATCACAAACAAATATCATAACCATATTTTTCATTTTATATTTACTTATAAAAGAACTTAGTAACCTACAACACTCTTCTAGCTTTAAAGTTCTCCTAAAATTAAATACTTCTAGGTAACTAATGCATAACTAATTAGTAAGTGTGTAGGTGAGGGAACAGTACCATTGAATCGTGTTGTGGGGAGCGTTCAACAGGACGACTAGGAAGAAAAATAGGTACTAAATTACATTTAATATTACTTGAAGAAACCTTCACACGGGTGGTACACTGGTGTACATAAAAATAGGAACTTTTTTCTGTGACCGAAAGAGTTCTTATAAGAAATATTTGGTAGCCCTGAAAAGGACTGTTTAAGTAGTTGTTGGGAGGTGGTGTTGCAGTGTTCCACAGAGCGAAAACACATTCTTACGGTCAATGTGTTGACCGTTATTCGCTATCACTTCCTGACAGCGTTTGGCCATACCACCGATGAGGTTACGGCATTCGCTTCTGGGTATGCGTTTCCACATAACCTCTTAGCGTGTCCACAGATTATCGGCTGAACGTGCAGGCTGGTTCTTAAGCTGATGCTTGAGAGTTGACCACAGATTTTCAATCGGGTTGAGGTCTGGACTCAACGCAGGCCACGGTAGAACTTGCACATCCTGGTTTACCAAATAACATTTAACTAATCGCGATGTGTGCTTTGAGTCGTTATCATGCTGAAAGATGCAATGCTCTTCGTCTCCGAATTTTTGTCGAGCGTATGGCAACATCTTACGACTAAGTATTTTTCTGTACCCTTCCGAGTCCAGTGTCCCGATGATACGGAACAAACGACCCGGGCCGTACCAAGAGAAGCAACCCCACACCATTACGTGGCCGCCTCCGTAACTAAGGGTTTTTATCGTATTTTTCGGATGATACGCCTGATTAGGAAAGCGCCAGACGTATTTAATGCCGTCCGAACCATCCAGATTGATTCTGGACTCATCCGAAAAAATGATTTTGCTCCACCAAAAGATGGATGCAGCTAATTGTTCTTCGGCAAACCGAATGTGCGCTTCTACGTGGTGCGGCAGTAGCTTACGAACCTTCCGCGGTCTCCGGGCACAGAACCCAGCGGCGTGTAAACGGCGAGACACCGTTTTCGCCGAAACTTGCAAACCAAGCTTCTGCTTGTTACGAGTGCAAGTTTTGAAAGGATCCGCCCTGATCATCTCAACAATCTGCGCGTCAACGTCGGCCGTTGTTTTTCGCGGACGACCTGTCGATTTACCCGTAGCCTCGCTACGAATGGCGTTGTCAAACGTCCGCGAACGGCCGAACGCCTAGCAGATTGTCTTGATTGACACGTTCTCACGATATAGCCCCTGAATGTGTTTTAGCTCCTCTGGTGTGCAGTGCTTACCGCGACCCATGATGATTTTGTGGAATTTTTAAATAGCAACCTTTCACCTTGACCACTGATGGAAGAATGAAGCGCAACACGGTTTGGCTCTCCTTTTATACTGCCACAAAACGCTGCCGGCACTCAAAACTCAGATAAGTAGCGCACCAAAAATGAGAGTATAAAAGGCAAAAATCGGCAATTGCAAATTCAGTCCACCTCGAACTGTTGGCGATGACACACCTAGTGCACGCAAAAACAACACACATTTTTTTTTCCTATTTTTATGTCCAGCGGTGTATGAACATTTGTATGCATTTTAAAGATATTTAAATTGATTGATGATACATCGAAATCCAATACCCCCGCATTTGTTGATGAAATGTCAAAATATTGTTCCCAAGAACTAACTTCTACACCTAAAATATTAAATGCATCGCTTGTAGTTGATTTGGTAGCTTTTATAAATCTTACAATTTTTTTGTTTTGTGTAAGAAACCAGCTATCTTTGAATTCGGGTCCTGTCGCGCACACGAAAGTGTCTTTCGGAGCAGCAGCTTAAGACAGGCACAGTACACGCCGACTTAAGCACAATAATAAACGCACCAACTGGCTCTTGGCAAATAATCGCTTCATTAATTTATTCAATGGATTCAATGGATACTCTAAAAATGCTGACCGTCGTCGATCAGCATATTCTTCTTAGTCTATTCTTCTTAGCCTATTTTTCCATTTTATCGTTAAACCAGCGCGCATCGCTGGCGCGTTGCATAACGTAGCTAGTCAGCATTTATTGACCTAGCAACGCTTTGTTTTTTAAGCCTAAATTGTCGTCAGCGACACTAGGTGTAAAAATTAGTAAACCAGAAACTTGTGAGATATATACAAAAAGATCGATTATAAGAACAATCGCAAAAATATATGATCCATTGGGGATTGTGGATACAGTTAAAGCAAAAGCAAAACAATTCATGCAAAGAGTTTGGTCATTAAAAACAGAAAATGGTGACTCATACGGGTGGGATGAAGAAATTCCACAGCAAATGAGACAAGAGTGGGAATTGTTTGAGAGGCAGTTAACACATTTACAAGAAGTACAAGTACCGAGATGCGTAACGATAACAGGAGCACGTATGATTCAAATACACGGATTTTGTGATGCTTCTGAAGAGGGTTATGGAGCTTGCGTATATGTGAGAAGCACGAATGGAGAGGAAATAGTTTCGCGATTATTTGTATCGAAATCAAAGGTCACTCCATTAGCTACAAAACACACTATAGCTAGATTAGAACTATGCGCAGCTCATTTATTAGGAAAGCTATTGGTAAAACTGAAAAGGGGCCACAGAAGATCGATACGAAACATTTTGTTGGGCAGACTCTAGCACAGTAATTTATTGGTTGAAATCGTCTCCAAGTCGTTGGAAAACATTCGTGGCGAATAGAGTATCACAAATACAAAATGCAACAAAAGATTTTGAATGGAGGCATGTGCCTGGGATTCATAATCCAGCAGATGCGGTTTCAAGAGGTAGAAATCCCGCAGAGGTTGTTGAGGATAAGCTTTGGTGGCATGGACCAGATTGGCTAGTCAAAGACCCAGAACATTGGCCTAAAAATATAGATTCAGGAAACACTTGTGAGACAGCGAAAGAAGGAAAAAAACGAAAAATACATTATCATGTATGGTGAAAGAGGAAAGTTTTATAAACAAACTATGCGAGAGAGTAGGCTCATTCACAAAACTAAAAAGGATTGTTGCATATGGTCATCGTTTCTTCGATCGTAAGCGAATCAATCGCAAATCTTATTTTGAGTTGAGGGAACTAAAACGAGC
Organism: Anopheles gambiae; assembly: GCF_943734735.2. Classification (NCBI taxonomy): domain Eukaryota; kingdom Metazoa; phylum Arthropoda; class Insecta; order Diptera; family Culicidae; genus Anopheles; species Anopheles gambiae. Next base: position 22,888,931 of record NC_064600.1, on the reverse strand, counting down.
TGAAAAGACAATCATTCGATTGGTTCAAAATGAAGTCTATGCAACTGAATACGAGTGTATCAAACAAGGGCAACAAGTAGTGCGAAAATCACCATTGAGAGCAATTAGACCAATATTGGACAAAGATAATGTCATGAGAGTAGGAGGTCGGTTGTCAAACGCCGACATAAAAGACGAACAAAAACATCCTGCTATTATTCCAGGAAAGCACAGGATTGCGGAGTTGATTGCCGACAAGTACCATAAGATACAGTATCGGACATTAAGATAGGACCCTGGTTTTTTCAACGCACCGTGCACTTGTTTTGCCACGTTACTTGTGTTTGGGTGTGTGTGTGTGTGTTTGTGTGTGTGTGTGTGTGTGTGTGTGTGTGTGTGAGTGTGTGTGTGTTTGAGTGTGTGTGTATGTTTATGTGTGTGTGTGTAGTAGAAAGAGAGTGTGCTTTTAAATGTGTATTTGCAAGTGCTCGGGTTTGTGTCTGAAAAACGTAGCTTGCCATTATGTCATATTGCGTTGAAAGCATTCTGATAATGTGTGTTATCATGTGAAACATCGTGCGTTTACACTTGGATAAAAGCTAAAGTTTGCATCGACAGTACCTCTTGTTCCTCGGACGAAAACGCAGGTGTGCTGATTGATGAATGTGCATGCGCAGCGATGCAAAATAGACACGCGCACAATAGCAATGAACTCGGCATTCCCTCACAGGTGTTTCTCCAGTGCACGCCATTGAAAGGCATGCGTGCATCTCTGCGTTGCACGTTGTGTGCGCATGGGAAACTTTTGTGCGTGCATTGAGCTGGCGCGCAGGTGTTCTTTTCAATGTGCGTTTTGTTTCATGAGCGCGGCCGTATTCTGTTCTCGATTTTGAAGGGAAGACGCTTACTCGCGTACTCGCTGATAGTTTTTATCCATGCGATGTTTTCGCTGCTCGACAACGATGTAATTCATCGCGTATAGAAGTAGAACGCTGGCAGAGCACGGGATCAGCCGTGTCCATGTTTTTAACCAGCGCGTTCTTGACGGTCCAAGCAAGCAATGTTAGTAACAATGGGTCGAGGTAAACATTGTACCGATTATCAGCGCCATATCTTGTCACTTGTCACTCATAGCGGCTGGTTGTGCTTTCTCACTCTGCTTTTTCCAAGTTGATTTTTACCGCGATTTTCTTGGTGTTTAAGTGCTTGAACTGTTTTAGTTCGGTTAATTTGCACTCGCGCGTTCACGTATCACAAATTTGTGCGGCACCTGTGAATTGTACGGTTCAACATATAAACAATGCGATCCGCCTGCGGTTGTTGTGACCACTCACTGTGCAGTTGAACTTTGCGCTATTTTGCGATGGCGTCCGTGATCTATAAGAAATGTGAAGGTGCTATTAGCAACGATCCAATTCCGTGCTTCGGTCTGTGTGAACACTATTACCACGATAAGTGCATTGGACTTTCAACCCCGCTCCTGCGTGATTTTAAGAAGTCACAAAATTTATTCTGGGCTTGCGCGGATTGTGCTCAGCGTTTGCGGGCCGTTGACACTTTACGCTTCTCGCACGGCCTTTCTCGTGATGCTGCCTACCTGTTGGAATCGTTGCAGTCCGATTTCCGCGATACCTCACATTCTGTGTAGGCGACATCAGCTGGCTTGCGACTTGAACTTTCCTCTTCACTGGATTGTTTTAGAAACGAGATAGCTTTGATGAAACAGGAATCAGCATCGTCAATTCGTTCCGTGAAAGATTTCATCGACTCACTTACTGCTTCTCACTCAATGGAACGCAATTACTCACAGGCTCCACTACTCACAACGCTTGATGAAGTTAAGCATGGCATCAAGGGGGTTGATCTCATGCACCGTGAGTTTCGCACTTCCTTCAACTCACTAATGAACAAGCTCAACTCTCATCTTGCCACGCATACCACTACATCGAGTGCTCACCATTCCGCGATTCCTGCTACGCACTCAACGACCACGATTCCAGTTGCGGCCTCTAAGCTCACCCATCAAGCTGTTGGTGAGAATCCTTCCAAACGTCGATTGATGGATCGCTCTCCCGACCCGTCGCCTACCAATACCGTTACACGCGCTATGCTGTCATCGGGTACAGGGTTGTCCTGCAACAATATTACGACCGTTCCTGAACGCCCACCCCGTACTTGGGTCTTTATCTCCCGTATTGCTCCTGATACTCCGATTGAAGCGATCCGTGAAATGGCCTGTTCCAACATAGGGACAGACGACATCTTGGTATACAGCATTGTACGACGCGACCGGGATCTTTCTACGCTCTCCTACGTATCTTTTAAAATTGGTGTACCGGATTCGCACCGGGCTATTGCTTTAGCTGCTTCAACCTGGCCTCGCGGGATCTCTTTTAAGGAGTTCATCGACCTTAATCCCCGCTCCGTCAATGTTTGGCGTCCCACTACTGCAGGATCCCATGCACCTTCTGCGCCTGTTACCCGTGAATCGGATCATCCTTCCTCGCCACCTTCTATCAACCACACGACACAACTGCGAAACGCTGATTTCACTATTTCGCCAGATCATGGTCCTATGAGCTTACCTTATACGCAGTACTTTCAGCAAGCGTAAACCGGCTGATCCGGCTGAAGATTTTCATGAACTACCGACTTTTCCCGAATTGATGGAAGCTAACCCTGCATCTAATACACACAATCCGTCCGACTCTCTTCCGCCGTTAATAACTTGCAGCGAGAGCACTCCCGGCGCATCTCGCTCTCTCATTCCTTCGATCGATCAACTAAACATCTACTATCAAAACGTAAGAGGATTGCGCACAAAACTAGACGAGTTACGCCTCTCTCTATCTGAGCTTGATATGGATGTGTTGGTGTTTACTGAAACATGGCTCGATGGCTCAATTCCGTCCTCTCTTATCTCGGAGGATGCGTATGTCATCTATCGCTACGACCGAAATTCTCTCAACAGTAACCGTTGCCGTGGTGGTGGTGTACTCATTGCCTGCTCTTCCGTGCTGAACACGTCAACTTTATCACTGCCGTTCGACTCGCTGGAGTCGGTTTGGACAATTGTTAAGCTTCAAACCTTGCAATCTATATCGGCGCCGTTTACATCCCACCCGATTTGCGTTCTTCCGAAGTAGTCCTTGATGATTTACATGAGAGTGTTAGTTTCGTTGCTGGCAAACTTAAACCAAATGATCTAATGGTGTTACTTGGTGATTTTAATTCACCATCACTCTCTTGGCAACTGTCGGCATCGTGCGTTAATCAGTTCATTCCTACTGGTGTATCTCGTGAAAATGTTTCTCTGCTTGATGGAATGTCGGTAAACGGTTTGCTGCAATTATCTGGCATAAAAAATATACGCGGAAGACAATTAGATCTTCTATTTGCCAATGCTATGCCTTCTTGGAGCGCTGCTCCCCCGTCATAGCTTCACCTGTTCCACTCGTCGCGCTAGACAATCATCATCCTGCTCTTGAGACAAGCGTGCTCCTTACGCACTCTCGCCCTGCATCCTCCCAACGAATACCTACGGCTCGTATGTTCAATTTTAGGAAATTGGACTACCAAAAGCTTCATCGTATATTAGCCGATACCGATTGGTCCTTTATTGATGCTGACTGTGACATAAATCAAGCTGTAGCAGCGTTTACTAATGTAATCACTTCCGCCTTCCCTTCCTGCTGTCCTCTCCTTAAACCCGCTCCTAATCCTAAGTGGTCGAACAGAGCTTTACGTCTATTAAAATCGGACAAAAACCGCGCTCAACGCGCCTACCGTTTAAATAATACTTTACACAATCTTTGTGTATATAAATATGCGGCTAAGGCTTATCGTCTTTTTAATCGCCATCTGTATCGTCGCTACGTTCGGCGTCTTCAAATGCGCTTCACTATTGATCCTGGGTCATTCTTTCGTATTGCGAACTCTCGGCGAGGCTCTGCTAACCTTCCATCCACCCTGTCTCTTGATCTGTCCTCTGCTACGTCCAATCCTGATATATGTAACCTGTTTGCCAAACATTTCTCTAGTGTATTTGTCGATCCTAGTACTTTTAAGGTTCCTTTGGACGTATGCTTGTCTTACACGCCCTCTGATGTGATATCATGTAATTCAGTCGTTGTAAGTGAAAGCCTAGTAAAATCCGCTTTATCCAAACTTAAAACTTCGTTTTCACCAGGCCCCGATGGCATCCCTGCCTGTGTTTTGAAAAAATGTGGCAATACCCTCACTCCTATTCTCACTCGTCTTTTTTCTCGCTCGCTTAGTGCAGGGATTTTTCCAAGTCAATGGAAACTAGCTTGGCTTGTTCCCATTTATAAGAAAGGTGACCGCACACTAGCATCAAACTACAGAGGCATTTCTATTATTTGTGCGTGTTCTAAAATCCTCGAGTCAATTGTCCATTTATCTGTAATGCCTTGTGTAAAAAATTATATTTCTACGGAACAACACGGCTTTATGCCCAATCGCTCAGTGTCCACCAACCTAATGTGTTTTTCGTCTTCTCTATATCACTATCTGTCTAGTGGTAAGCAAGTAGACACTATCTATACCGATTTCAAAGCGGCATTTGACAGTATACCTCTATCATTACTTGTTGCTAAGCTTCGAAAACTAGGTTTCGGTGGCTCTATATTGCCGTGGTTCAACTCCTATCTTGAGAATCGTTCATATGCAGTTAAAATCTGTGGCTCTTTCTCTGAAGGTTTTCTTAGTTCTTCGGGTGTCCCTCAAGGTAGTGTCCTTAGTCCCTTACTGTTCATTCTCTTCCTCAATGACTGTACTTCGATCCTTCCTCCTAACGGCTTCTTGCTATATGCGGATGACGTTAAAATTTTTCTTCCTGTATCTTCTACAGCTGATTGTCTAGTCCTTCAATCCTGGCTCTGTAAATTCTCTACATGGTGTGCTTCTAACGGTTTAGTCCTGTGTCCTGAAAAATGTTCTGTCTTGTCTTTCTTCCGATCTTCTACAAGTATAACTCATGCTTATAGTGTCTGTGATGCCCCTATTCCCCGTGCGTCCTTGTCTAAGGATCTTGGCGTCTTCTTTGACCCGAGTCTTTCTTTCAAGGAGCACACGGACTATGTCATCAACAAGGCCAACAAAAGTCTTGGTTATATTTGTCGCATGTCCACTGAAATTCGTGATCCTTTTTGTCTTAAGTCCCTTTATTGTTGTTGGGTCCGTTCCGTACTGGAATATACCTGTGTCATCTGGTCTCCTGTCCAAGTATCTCTGCTCCAAAGAGAAGGATCTAGAGGCGTTTTACGAGGATCGTATTTCGTAGGTCGCTGGGTCATCACTCTATTCCGCTTCCTTCTTATGGCGATAGATGCACTCTATTAGGCCTTGCCAAGTTGGAGCACCGCCTCTCGGTCGCTCAGGCTTCTTTCGTCGCTGGCATATTGCTCAATACGATTGATACTCCTTCACTTCTGTCGCGCTTACATTTGTATGCACCTTGTCGCACCTTACGTTATCGTTTTCGTCTCCAGTTACCTATATGTCGTACACGTTTTGCTCGCAATAAGCCTTTTGTAAGAGCTATGTCGTCTTATAATAGTACTTATGATCTGTTCGATTTCAACATATCCTATCCTGTCTACCGATCCCGTCTTCGCTCCTTTTCCGTACCATAAACTCCTTCCAACTCCTTCGTGAATAATTGTATACTATAGTCAGTAAGCACTATTGCTGTAACCCAACGTGGCCGAGCAATTAATAAAATAAAAAATAAAATAAAATAAATAAATATCATTTAGCGAATGGCGGCTGCTGGCATTAAGCGCAAAACGATCGAGTTCGTAATGGAACGATCGCGCACTTTTGTGGCAAACGCGCTTCGGACAACCGAAACGTGCTTAGACAACCGAAACGCGCTTGGACAACCGAAACGCGCAAGTCAACCGGACGTCTTCAGAAGACCACGGCGAAAGAAGGCCGTAAAATTGTTAATATATCGAAAAAACACTGATCGCGAGGGCTGTGGTCCTGCTTATTACATCAAAAACCTAACCCAAAACACAAAAAACTACTAACAAAACTATCCGAAACGACCTACTTGTGAAACAAACACACACACCAATACACATTCAAACATACATACACACACACATGCACACACATACATGTACACACACACATACACACACATGCACACACACACAAACACAAACACACAAACCACACATAAACCTGTCCCAAGGGGTGCATGCTGCGTTGAAAACACTAGGGTCCTATCATTCTGTCCGATACTGTAGAACGGAACCGGTAGACGATATGAACTTAGAAACACGTGAGGTGAGTGCTACTGTCGTATGCGCACAATCTCATCCATTTTTCGATATCTCATCCTCCTACACTAGATTGGTACGCATTATAGCCTACTGCATACGTTTTGTGTGCAACACGAAGCAGAAAGCACGAACGCAGCAGCTAGTGTCGCATGCTAAAGCACCAACAGCAATCACAGCCGAGTATGTGGAAGCAGCAAAAATAGCTCTATGTAAACTAGCACAGCAAGATGCCTTCTCAGTGGAAGTTAGCAACTGATAAAAGGAGAAGCCTTGCCAAATCAATCGGCCTTACGAAAATTGACCCCTTTCATGGACAAGGAAGGCATAATTCGAGTGGGAGGTCGTTTGAACCTGTCCCAGCTACCATATCAAGCTAAGCATCCTGCGGTAATACCCAAACACCACACTTTTACCCGGCTATTAGCAGAGCACTTCCACGAGGAACGAAAACATGCCAGCGGAAGGCTACTACTATCACAAATCAGGGAGCAGTATTGGCCCTTGGACGGACGTCGATTGGTGAAAGGCATCGTGCGGAACTGTTTCCGATGTATTCGTCATGAATCGGTATTGGTGCAGCAGCCAATTGGGCAACTTCCGTCATCCCGCATCACACCTAGCCGGCCTTTTACCATCACTGGGGTGGACTAGAACAGAAACCAACAAAAGAAAAGAGAACAACGTTCTATAACGGATCGAAAGAACGCTGAGAGAAACAGGTTCAAATTTCACCGGCTTCCTTTGCACGTACCAGATCGGCCGATCGTATGAAAGAGAGCAGATGATCGAGCGTTCCAGACCGGATCGAAAAGAACGCTGAGAGAAACAGGTTCAAAATGATCCTGGATGCTATGTTTGAAGCAAATCGACCCATGAAATCAATAAGCAACTCTCTCCGTAGAGCGTTCTTGGCCTGACCGCAAAGAGCACTGAGAGCAGCCAGTCTAGCACAGACTGCAGAGAACACTGAGAGTAGCCGCTTCACATCGGATCGATAAGAACGTTGATAGCAGTCGGTTCAGGTCGGATCGCAAAGAACGGTGGGAGAAACAGGTTCAGTTTGAACCTGGTTGTGTTAAAAATAAGGATTGCGGACCGGATGCTTGCATGTTGGAATGGATCGCACCTGGCAGGTTGGGAACGCAATGCGCATCACTATTGGGTAGGGGGACATAACTAAACTCTTTAAATGAGAAGTCGATAGACGTTTGATGGGCATAGTCCTATCCTGACAGTCCGAACGAATTTGACCTGCCATGATCCTAGTTGGTTTTATTAAACTTAAATAAAGTTAAGGGTTTCGCACATTTGATTCCGGGTTGTATGTTGGAAAGTTATTGTTTTTAATCAGCTAGTTACGTATGTCTTTTGTTGACAAGAATTATGTTTCTTTTCACTAAGTTCCTCCTTATGTTGTGCGTTTCGGTTGTTTTTGATAAGTGTGTCACATCTGTTATTTGTATAAATAGACAGCCTGAATTCAGGGTGTGTTGCTGTGGTATGATCTGAGAACATTGAATGAGTTATAATGAATGTGATTGATCTTCATGGCCTTACCTGGGAGCGTCTGTTCTCCATGTCAGGAGCGGCTTTCCCCCAGCGTATATCTTTTCCCGAAGGGCTGCGCTGGCTTCTTCCGTCTTGGCTCGCTGTAGGACTCTAAAAAGCCAACGAGCGTAGGCCCTACGACGAGACTGGGGGTTAGGGGAGAGGCCTTGCAAGCCACCCTCGTTAAAAACCGCGGCAATGAGTAGTCAACAAGAAGAAGCATCGTATCGGACCAATCGATTCAGAACCACGCACGGAAAAAGGTCTTACGATTGGAAGCTTGAGACATGGAACTGCAAAACCCTCTCATCGGATGTGAAGACCCGAATGGTATACGATGAAGTATGGGCCCGCGGTTTCGAAATAGTAGCACTTCAGGAGGTATGGTGGAAAGGCGTGACGGTGCGCCAGTACCGTAGTAACTGCACGATCTACCAGAGCGGTGGAGAGACGCGCGAGATCATTATTGCGTTCATGGTACTGGGTGCGATGCAGCCGAGAGTGATCGGTTGGTGGCCGACCAATGAGCGAATGTGCAGGTTGAGAATTCGTGGCAGATTCTTCAACCTGAGCATTATAAATGTGCACAGTCTGTACCTTGGGAACACCGATGACGAGAAGAAGGCCTTCTATAGCAGCTGGAGAGGGAGTACGAACGCTGCCCAAAACATGACGTGAAGGTCGTCATCGGAGACCTTAATGCTCAGGTCAGGCAGAAGGAGGCATATAAACCAACGATTGGAAACTTCAGCGTCCACCAGTTGATAATTGTTGTGGATAGATGTGCCGAGCCCTGGATTCGCCGTAGCAGCTGCGCTGCTGGTGTAAATGTAAAGGTGTAAATAGTTAAGACATAAAAATAATCGACAACGGCCAAAGACTAATAAACTTTGCCTCCTACAAGCACATGAGCATCCGCAGCACCTGCATCCAGCATGCACACCGCCATAGTTACACCTGGAGACATTCGAGGGATGATTCAAGGTCCCAAATGCTCGTGTTTGAAAGTTGCCAACATAGCGTGTCTACTAGTGATGGGCGTTTCGGAGCGCACCAACGGCTCCGGAGCCGGCTCCGGTCTAACGGCTCCGGAGCCGGCTCCGGTCTAACGGCTCCGGAGCCGGCTCCGGACTAACGGCTCCGGAGCCGGCTCCGCTCCGACGGCTCCGGAGCCGGCTCCGCTCCGACGGCTCCGGAGCCGGCTCCGCTCCGACGGCTCCGGAGCCGGCTCCGCACCAACGGCTCCGGAGCCGGCTCTGCTCCGACGGCTCCGGAGCTGGCTCCGCACCAACGGCTCCGTAGCCGGCTCCAGACTAACGGCTCTGCACTCACGGCTCCGTTCCAACGGCTGCGGAGCCGGATTCAAGCCCACCGTTCCGGGGCCGGCGACGAATCAACGGCTCCAGACCAACGGCTCCGAACTAACGGTTCAATAGAGACATCATTGTATGATAGCGTAATAAAAAAACGAATATATCTTCTCGCACGTGTGGAAACCAATACACGATGTGATTGCAGTATTGACATGCATGACGTTGTGTAGCATTCGTTGGTCTCGCCTTTCTTAACAATATTCAAAAGTCATCGGTGTTTTTTTTGATAAATTCTTTTAAACATGACCTACTCCGCTATTTACGGATTTTCTCGATTGAAACTTCATTGAAAAAGTTATTTTGGTCCTTTGTGTTGAAACCGGCTCCGGAGCCGTTGGAGCGGAGCCGTGGGTGCGGAGCCGGCTCCGGAGCCGTTGGTGCGGAGCCAGCTCCGGAGCCTTTGGAGCGGAGCCGTTGGTGCGGAGCCGGCTCCGGAGCCGTCGGAGCGAAGCCGGCTCCAGAGCCGTGGGTGCGGAGCCGGCTCCGAAATTGTCTGGAGCCGGTCGGAGCCGGCTCCGGCTTCGGAGCCGTTTTGCCCATCACTAGTGTCTACTGCTAGCGCTCTGCATTTATCCGCTATTTTATTGGTGTAATCTGGTTTTGCGCTAATCAACACTAGTTTTGTTGTGTCCATAAGTGAAGTCTCGTGACCCTGCCATCGTGTTCCTGACGAAAACCACTGTGTTTGCGATATATTTGTCTTCTATTTGTGGCTCCTTGGACGTTCATCTGCAGCGGCATCTAAAATGGAGAATGTGTGTTATGCATGTTCTGAAGCACTGGGCCCGGTTGAAGGGTCAATTACGTGCCTATATTGTAGGGCAGCTGTGTCAAACTCATTTCATCAGAGGGCCGTAAGTACAAATTTTCAGTGATTCGCGGGCCGCAAAGTTGAGAATGGAAAATATAACCCCAATATTTATGTAAAATACTTTTTTACATTTTTATTGTTAAACAAATTGACTTTTTGCACTCCTCGCTTCTTATCTGGAATCTTTTGTAATGTACAAATTCGCGATGTTATTTTTATATGTGCTCGTTTTTATATGAGAAAAAAATTTTAATGTACTTTCAATGTTATTATTAAAATAGGACATTTTTCATTACTCGCGTTCTCTTACGGTAGTTCTGCTAGAAAATATCTGTCAAACACACTTTTTCACTGAAGTAGGAGAAGTCTAGCAGCCTGTAGTGAATCTTTTTCAAGCAATCCGAACTATCCATCACTGGATGAATAACAAAAATATTTTCTTGCAATTTTTTGACATATCTTATAACAAGAACCTGTATTTTACGAATAACTTTTTTTAAAATTACGATAATTTTATCTCACGAAGAGTCGTGGTGTGTGATCCCATACAGATCGGCAATTCTATTTTTGACACTTAAAGGGAGATGATTCGCGAATTGAGGAATTGAGGACTGTGTGAGCTAATCTATTAATAAGCTTTGTATTGCAAGGCTTCGGCATTTCGATTATTTTTATCCTTAATCTAAATCCTTTAGGCTTAAGCGTAATCATATCATTTTGATTTTGATTTTTGGGGAGGTTGGAAATTACATTAATTCGTCTTGCAGAATGTTGGGTACAAATAATTCCAACTTGGCTACAATCACTTTTATTAACATTTATGGTGACATGATTATGACAAAAAACAGAAGTGGCTCCAATCGAACATCAATGATGTAACATTCTAAGGTCGGAAAAAAATCGGAGCCGAATGAATCCTTTACTCGGCAGTCGGGGCATGGAGATTGTCAAATTCGGTGGGACAACCGATGACTCCAACGGTTCCGAATGGCTCTAAACGGCTCTATAGGCTTCGGACGGCACCGAACGGAACTGTTGGTTTGGTTTGGCCGGATTCGAAGTCGGAATAGCTATGATCGGAAATGGTTTTGAGCCGTGGATGCGATTCCGACAATCAATCACTAGTTGTTGAAAAATTTCCTAGTGTATGTATCAAATTATGTTCATTTCTTTTTCGTTTGTAGTCAGTTGACGTAAATCTATTTTTCCATACAGAATGTGCAATCGAGTGTGCACAAAATTATGCTAATATTCAGAATTTAATCGAAACATAATACGACTGAGCTTGCATTCGATTCAATGATTCTTAAGGGTCTCGATTGATATGTACGTTTGTGTAGAATAAGTTTATGAGATGTTATGGGTACATTCATGTTAGTTTCGAAAAATATACCAACAAAAGGATTGTTCTTCTCTGGAAAATTTAATACACTTTGACAAATAGTATTAACAGATTTATGGTTTGCAGTGCTTTTAGCAATTCTCAAAATATTCTCGCGAGCCGTATTTAGAATCGACGCGGGCCGCATGCGGCCCCCGGGCCGCCAGTTTGAAATACCTGTTGTAGGGGAACATACCATCTGGCGTGCACCAAGGTGCCTATATCGGTCATCGACGAAGTGAAAAGGATGGCTTCCCTGCACTGGAGTTGCATTGGGTGTACTAATGCCATCGGGATTCCGCGTAGCAAGGCGATCAAGGGCATGGGAATGCAGTTTGGGTTTCAGGCAGCTCTCACAGCTGCTGTTGATGCCATGAAGGCTAGCTTGGTCCCACCGGTAATACAGGAGATTCGGGATGGCTTTGCCGGAATCGTCACGGCCCATTCGGCATCCTTGCAACATAGCAATCAATTGCTCCCAGATGCACTACCAATCGGAAAAAAACGAAGATTATTTCGTGATGTAGTTGCATCCTCTCATGCCGTGTTTGTTGACAGTGCAGCAATCTCAAACGCCACAAATACCAACAACACTCACCGGATCGATCGTCCTTCACTACCACCAATAATCACAGGGACTAATACAACCTCCGCTTCAATACCAACTGTTTCACAGACACCAAGAACCGATTATTTATGGCATCTTTCAAGGTTGGCTGCGTCCGTCACCATAGAGCAAGTTGTCTCGTTGGTTTGTTTGCAGTTGGACACTGGAGACGTAATTGCTTTTAGTCTACTAAAAGCAGGAACGGTTTCCTAGCCCAGGGAGTGCTGTATCGTTCAAGGTCAGAATTCCTGCTGCCCTTTGTAGTAAGGCACTTAACGCAGCCTCCTGGCCGGTCGGGCTCGGTGTGCGTGAGTTCATCTCGCTCCCGCCGAGATCTCTACATTCACGCACACAACACACGAACACTTACACACCGGTACCGCAACAACCCCGTACTCAGCAGACACCGACACCACTACAGCCTCGCACTCAACACTCACCGGTACCACAGCAGCCTTGTACCCAACACAATAATCCTCACAATAATCCCTACTCACCTGTACATATCCATGAACCCGCACCAACACAAACGGAACAATCACCTGTAGCGACCTTGGCCGCTACGATATAGACCGTCGATGACAGCTTGGCCGCTACGATATAGACCGTCGATGACAGCTGATAACGGCGGCCGTAGCCGTACAGGCGGCTAAAGAACACGAACCGTGAAATAAGAGGTGAGGAGGTGGAGGTGAGGAGGTGAGATAAGGAGGTGAGAGAAAGATCATCGTGAGAATGGAGATAGGACAAGGTTGACGATCGAAGGAGCTAACGGGCGATGGGGATTCTGATGAAGGGGATTCTGGTGTCGGTGCTTGGCTAGATCGGAAGTGGAGTTAATTTAAATAAAAGTTCTGGTGTTGGGGAGCATAAAATTTAGCATTTTATTTGTAATAAATAGTTCTAACCGTTTCACACCAACCGATATGAACTGCACTCTCCCTTCACCCACTCTTCCGTCCACGTCACGTTCAAAAACACTTCAAACTACACTGGTTCAATTTATTTCCGAAGTAACCGCACTACAGCAGCGCAACCATATGTTGCGCATACGGCTCGAGCAAATCCTTCGACAACAAACACAATACACTCACCTTCTACGATAAGCTCGCTCAATTGCAACACCACAGCGCCTACTAACACTTCTATGCAACAAGCACCCACTGATCAAGCGGCTTGTATCACTGTGTACTATCAGAATGTGCGTGGCCTGCGTTCTAAAGCCGATGATTTCCGTTTGTCGGTTCTTGAGACGGAATACGATGTATTGGTACTCACTTAAACTTGGCTCGATCCCTATATTCCCACCGCTCTCCTGCTAGGAGATGAGTATCGTGTTTACCGATGCGACTGGGATGCCACTAACAACTCTCACTCTCGTGGGGGTGGTGTTTTAATTGCATGCAACGTTTCTCTTCTCTCTTATGTGCTTCCTACGTTGCCGCAACTGTTAGAACTCACTTGCGTATGTATTCAGCTATGCGACCACCGTTTGTTTATTGCCGCTGCCTACCTGTCTCCTAATCATAGCATGAATGAGGAGAAAATAAGTGCATTGATCGACTTCGTTGCTAATATCTTCACTACTGTTGGTCCGAGAGACAGATTCATGCTTATTGGAGATTTCAACCAGTCTACGCAATCCTGGACATCGGCGTCAGAGGAAAATGGAGCTGCTTTTGGTTTCTATGAGCCTCATGCACGCTCTGCGCGCAGTGTCCAGTTCGTTGATGGTTTGCATCAGAGTGGACTATACCAGCTTAACTTCAATACTAACTCATCGGGGCGAATACTTGACCTATTTTACGCAAATTGGCCAGCTGCATCTACATGTTCTTCAATACGTGTCTGTGAATATCCCCTTACTACTATCGACGAACACCACCCTCCGCTTGACTTTGATTTGGACAACGTAGCCCCAGTGCGTGCGACAGATCTTGGAGAAGATGGCTGAATACAAAAACGACACATACCATCTCTTCATAGACTTCAAAGCCGCATACGATAGCATAGCCAGGGTACAACTGTACGACGCTATGAGCTCTTTTGGAATCCCGGCCAAACTGATAAGGCTAGTTAGAATGACTATGACCAACGTCACATGCCAGGTGAGGGTGGATGGAAAACTCTCAGGACCTTTTGCTACCACCAAGGGTCTGCGCCAGGGGGACGGGCTTGCCTGTCTCCTATTCAACTTGGCGCTAGAGAGAGCCATCCGTGACTCGAGGGTGGAGACTACGGGAACCATCTTCTATAAGTCAACCCAGATCCTGGCATACGCTGATGATATAGACATCATTGGTCTGCGGCTCTCCTATGTAGCAGAAGCCTACCAAGGGATTGAGCAGGCGGCAGAGAACCTCGGATTGCAGATAAACGAGGCAAAGACCAAACTGATGGTGGCAACATCAGCGGGCCTGCCAACAAATAATCAGAATCTACGTAGGCGTGACGTGTAGATAGGTGAACGCACTTTGAAGTCGTCCCACAATTCACCTATCTGGGATCAACGGTCAGCAACGACAATAGCATGGAAGCTGAGTTGCGCGCAAGGATGCTGGCTGCCAACCGGTCATTCTACAGCCTGAAAAAGCAGTTCACCTCAAAGAACCTGTCGCGACGGACGAAGCTGGGACTATATAGTACCTATATAGTACCAGTGCTCACATACGCCTCTGAGACATGGACACTGTCCAAATCTGACGAAACCCTCGTAGCCGCGTTCGAGAGGAAGATGCTCAGAAGGATACTTGGCCCCGTATGTGTGGAAGGACAATGGAGGAGCCGCTATAATGACGAGCTATACGAGATGTACGGCGACCTCACTGTCGTACAGCGTATAAAGCTCGCCAGGCTCCGGTGGGCTGGCCATGTTATACGCATGGAAACGGACGACCCAGCCCGTAAAGTCTTTTTAGGCCGTCCACAAGGACAGAGGAGGCGTGGTAGGCCCAAATTGAGGTGGCAAGATGGCGTGGAGGCGTCCGCCATTAAGGCCGGGATAACGGACTGGCAGACGAAGGCGCGAGACCGTGAGCGGTTTCGGACACTTCTGAGGCAGGCCAAGACCGCAAAGCGGTTGTAGCGCCGGATAAGTAAGTAAGTAAGCCCCAGTTACGATCGCTACTGCTATTGATGCTGATAAAAGGCTGAATTATGCTCGTGTTGACCTTCCAAAATTGGAGCGACTGATTTTATCTTTTGACAATTCTTTTAACTGTTCGGACTATTCAACCATTGACGATGCCATGGAAGCCTTTTGTGAGTTCATGAGATCTGCTATATGTGAATGCACTCCTGTTAAAATTCCTCGTCGTGGGCCACCATAGGGTCCACTAAATGCATTAAAAAAAGAAAAAATGAGCTGTGCGGCGAAAATTTATAATAGGGTAAATGTACCAATAGTGGTGCAATTTGTAGTGGTACCGATGTGTTTTAATGGTTTTAAAGTGTCAGGAAGGACAATTTCTAAATATTTTAACACATGACAGTTGGAATATGTTTTATCTTCGCAATCACAACCATTTTTACCATGAAGCACATCAAATTTACAAAAAAATACATATTTTTGTGACTGCTTCGTTGTACCTATAATGGTGGTATGGTTCCTATAGTCGTCGTATTGTGTTCCTATAGTGGTGGTAAACAAAGATGCATAAAAAACGGTGTATAATATCAATGAAACTTAGTTTCGAAGCTGTTTTCGTATGAATAGCAAGGATTACTGCCATAATATAGGTTTCTTGCGTAATTTGATCGTAAAAAATGTATAAATTTGATCAATGAAACTATTGACTAAAGTACTGCATCACACCTGTCATCAACCTACACCGAGAAGAGTGTGCTTGATTTGAAGTCAATTTTTCATTCAGCCATATAAGCGAATTTTGGCCTGTTTTTGGTAAATTACCTACATAAAACTCATTTCTGTTGCTTATTTTAGTGAAAACAGTACGACATGTCAAAAATTTCCTCGGAAAAATCTAAAATTACCTGTATTTATTGATTTTAGAACTATAACCACTATAGGAACATGCCTGTTTTGTGTACCTATAATGGCACTATGGTAAAAAACACTTAATAATGCATAAATATGGTCAAAATGCCAATAATTTTAGTAAAACAATAACATTCCATAACAGTCATGTTGAAAAACTAGTAATTGCGTGGTTATGTGGTCGTTTAGAACGTTAACAGAAAAATGAGATTCGTTATGAAATCCTAAGGATTTTGGAAAAATGTTGGCACATTTCACCAAATAATGGATTTTTCGGTCACTAAGTAACGGAATGGCCCTATTTAACTTTTAAACCATTTGTTAAAGGCTAAAGAACATTTCACACTAACGTAAATAACTTAATTACTTTTAATTTGCCCTATGAACCGCATTTTAGAGCAATAGCACCACTATTGGTACTACCACCACTATAGGTACATTTACCCTACGTGAGCGCCAGTTCTAAGAAGGTCTAAAACGCTACTCAAATAAATAGATTGTTACCAGGCGTACCAACAAAAAAAACGTACCCCTGGCTCAGATGGTATACCGGCCGTTATCCTAAAGTGGTGTGCCTCTGCGCTTGCTCCCTCGCTGATGAAGATTTTTCAGGTATCCCTGAGATGTGGAACCTTTCCTGCCACTTGGATATCTTCCTGGATGACACCCATCTACAAGAAGGGCTGTAAGAACGATGCTGTAAACTATCGTGGCATAACCTCATTCAGCGTGTGTGCAAAGGTGTTCGAAATGCTAATCTACGAGCCATTTCTAAGGCCACGGCCTGCAACTATATTAGTGTGAATCAACATGGTTTTGTACCCAGGTGAGCTACAACGACTAATCTACTAGAATTTGTTAGCAAATACCATAAATCTATCGATACCGGTTTACAACTAGATGCTATTTATACGGATATCAAGGCAGCATTCGACAGTGTATCGCACTCCATCTTGCTAGCGAAACTCGACTTACTTGGTCTCCCAAACCCTATGATAATGTGGCTTAGCTCGTACCTTACAGATCGTCAATATTCTGTGAAGTTAGGCTCGTACATGTCAAGTCCAGTGCATGCATCTTCTGGAGTCCCGTAGGGCAGTAGCCTGTGTCCTTTGCTGTACCTTCTTTTCATCAACGACGCGACATTGATCCTTCCGGCTGACAATCATCTACTGTACGCAGATGACGCGAAAATTTTTCGTGTTATTCGTGAACCAGAAGACCACGCCCGACTGCAAACTTCCTTGCATGAGTTCTAGTGTTGGTGTAACCGTGATGCTTTAACCCTATGCACAGATAAATGCGAAGCCATCACTTTTAGTCGTTCTCGCCACCCATCATTATATGAATATGCGCTTGATGGACAGTCCTTGGCGCGAAAACTATGTGTTAAAGATCTAAGCGTTTTGCTCGATACAAAACTATCATTTAAGGATCAGCTGGATCACGTAGTAGCCACCAGCAATAGAATGCTAGGACTAGTTATCAAGTGAGCAAATACGAAAAGCCAGGTTGTCGTTCATCACGGGACTTCTCGACGGCCGTATTGACTCTCCGTCACTACTGGCTGCCATCAACCTGACCGTTCCTGCCAGGCCGCTCCGGACTCGGGCAATGTTGGCCCTCGACGACCGTAGAACGCAATTTGGCTCCTCTGACCCGTTCCTACTCATGTGCCGTGCTTTCAACGCCGTCAGCGACGCTTTTGAGCCGAGGATTTCGCCAACTGAGTTTAATGATCGTGTTTCTGTGTTAATTTTTTCCATAGTGCACATTGTTATGTTCTATGTTATTGTAATCCATTGTAAAGAACTCATTGTAAAACATTGCTAGAATGGTTCGAGAGGGCATTACTGTCCATCGATAGACAAATAAACATGAAAACATAAAACAACGACCACGTTCTGATGGACGGAAGGCACTTCTTGGATATTATCGACGTGAAAAAAGAGTAAAGCTACGCCAGAAACTCTCCGTGATTAACAACCAACGGAGTCAGGCCACCCCAAGGCTCAACCTGGACCGGTTGAAGTGTGCTGATGTGGCGGAGGGATACGCGACAGCTCTCGGGGAAGCGCTTCCGGCCGACAACAACATCGCCGCGATGCCTCTCGCCGATCACTGGCGTATGGTGGAACGAGCCATCAGCACTGCAGCCGAACACAAGATCGGCCGCTTACCACGTAGAGAGAAAACAAATGTATTGACGAAGAGTGCATACGTGCACTATCCGAGAAGAATGCAGCGCTCGCCCGCATGCAACGGCATGAAACCCGTCAGAATGTGGAAATCTACAGACGACTGAGGAAACAGCAAACCCTGCTACTCTGCCAAAGGCCAAGCAGCGCCGTTTTGAAGAGTCAGGCGAATAGCTGCTGGAGTAGCTTTCTCAGTCGGGGGACACCCGCTTGTTCTACAGGAGATTGAAGAAGTCACAGAGCGGGTTTGCTCCTAAACCCGCAATGTGTCGGGATGCGCAAGGAAATCTCCAGACGGACGAGCGGGATGTGATCGAAAGGTTGAAGTGCCACTACGAAGGACATCTGAATGGAGCAGAGGCAGGAGAGGCTGGCGCAAGTGACAGAACAAGGCAACTACCACAGCAGCAGCACAGCAGTAACAACAACGACAGCGCAGATGACGAGGTGCCCCCGCCATCTCTGGATGAGATTGCCAACGCCATCAAACAGCTTAAGAGCAATTAGTCTGCCGGCAGCGATAGACTGTCGGCCGAGCTCTTCAAGATGTGGTCGGAGAGGCTTACCGTCGAAATGCTGTCGTGAAAGTCTGGAAGCAGGAGGAACTACCGGAGGAGTGGAAGCGGGTATTTATTCATCCATTCTACAAAATTTCGAATTTCCGAGCCATCACTGTTCTGAATGTCGCCTACAAGATCCTGTCCCAGATCCTGTTCTGCAGACTTGCACCCCTTGCTACAAATTTTGTCGGCAGCTACCAAGGTAGGTTTGTTGGAGGCAAATCCACCACAAACCAAATTTTCACTCTACGGCAGATCCTCCAGAAGTGCCGAGAGCGCCAGATCCCAACGCACCACCTGTTCATCGACTTCAAGGCGGCCTACGACACCATAAACCGGAATAAGCTATGGAGCATCATGCAGCGGTACCACTTCCCTGGGAAGTTGATCCGGCTGTTAGAGGCCACCATGAATGGGGTGCAGTACAAGGAGAGAGTATCGAACTTGACGTTGGAATCGTTCGAATCTCGCAGGGGTGTGAGGCAAGGTGACGGACTCTCCTGTCTGCTCTTCAACATCGCCCTGGAAGGTGTCATTCGAGGCGCGGGTCTAAACAGCGACATCCGTGGCACGATCCTCTACCGATCTCTCCAATTTCTTGGCTTCGCGGATGACATCGACATCATCGGCAGCACAACAGTGAAGGTGTGTGACCCGATTCAATCGCGAAGTAGCAAGTATGGATTGAGAAACAATGCGACGAAGACGAAGTGTCTGCTTGCCGGAGACTCAGACCATCTGGGAAGGCGGCGATTGACGGCGAAAATCTCGAGCTAGTAAAGGAGTCGTTACTTCGGACAACGACATCAGAAGCAAAATCCGGAGACGCATTGTTCAGGGGAATCGTGCATACTATGGTTGTTATCGGCTGCTGAGTTCCAAATACCTCAAAATATTTTCGTCAATCTTACTAACTTATCATTTTTAATTATGGCTCCGCAGCAGGATTTATTTAGTTTCTCATGTGTATAGCAGAATCCCACACGAAAACAACTCCAAATGATGTTTTTAAAAAAACATCATCGGCATCAATTTGAAGCTTTTTACACCGGCACCCACCGTCTGACGACAGCTCCACAGTAAGCTTGCAAAATTCCCCTAATCGATTGCAACACTCCCCTAAGTGATTGCAAACATCCACAGCGTGCATGCAATATTCCCCTACCGGTTTGCAACATTCCGCTAAGTGATTGATCTATTCCTTATATCCCAAGTGCCACAAATCCACTAAACGACCACTAAACGGCTTCTAAACGACTCAAGCACTCTGCCTAAACGGAATATAGAAAGACTTCGTTTAGCAGACGGCAAACGACTCATGCATTCTAAAAATAGCAAAAAAGCTGGTGGCGCCATCTGTTTGTGGGATTCCCAACCAGCGGAGCTTCCTCGCTTGGAGGAGAACTTTCTCATTTCCTCTGTACTGTTGTATGGTTTCGCATTGAAGTTATGCATCGCTAGAACTAGAACGGCGATACGATTGTTTAAATACTAAACTCCAATGGAAACCACCAGCATTGAAGCAAGTGAGATTTGAGTAATGGTAGTTGGTGTTGATACCCACGTATCTGACCACAAGACCATTTATATAGATTTTTGCTCGGAAAGTTAGAAGGCTATATAGGTCATGATAAGATGAAACTTGTCGAAACACATTGCAAGAAAAGGATAGCAATATAATGATGTGTTGTAATACGCCATCTATTGATCAAACCAATGAAGCTGTGGAGCTTTCATTTTTTTCTATGGATATTCAATTTTCCAGTCGTTTAAGCTTAATATGTGGCGCTTGGGATGATTCGAAACCCTGTAATATGGCCTATCCGGGTAGGCGGTTGTACATGTGAAGGGTTCATAAAGCTTAATAATTTGAAGAAAATTTTAAAAAAAATTTGACATTTTTTTTGCACATGGTTTGGAAACATCTTTACTGAGGCATTATTAAATTTTCAAGTCGATACGATTTCTTAATCCAAAGTTATTTTAGAATAAAGATGTGAAACTTACCAGGGTAGGCGGTCGTACACACTTCTTGGAAATTCCTATTGCATTTGTCCAACAAATAGCACAGAGACCCATTCCCATTACATTCAGTTCATTTCACACAAGAAAAAGTCAATAAAGTGTCCCGCAACTATGAAAACACCTGGAAAGTATTGTTTTGCAAGTACTGTACCCTGTAAGGGCTTACAGATGTCAAACGGCCAGTAATAAACTGTTGGCTAGTTGTTAATTTGTTCTACATCGTTCCAACATTCGTAAGGGCCGTGGCGACGTTTTTTTTGCATGTGATTTTATAGGGTTTACCTAGCCAATCCGGCATCGTCAAAGCGTTATCGGTCGTCGTAAATACTTTTTCGGGCGACGTCAACCCTCAATTGGGCACTGTCATTTCTATTCGAGCCTTGTGAAGTATGAATCGGGCAAAGTACAGAATGAAAGCGTCCTACTCTTAAAGGTGTCAGAGCGTTTCTACATACACCGAGACTGCAGCTGAGAGATGGCTGTGAGAGAATTGACAACCGGTTTCTCACGCTGGTGTGTGTAGAAGCTCTTAAAAGCGCCGAGATGAGACTTTTAAAATGATGTTGAAAAAATCCATTTTAATCGCTAAAATGAAATAAAAAAAGTTTCTTTTACTTTTTAATAATATTTCTACGATTATTAGACGGCAAAAATGCAAACTATAATTGATCGATCGCTATAAACTGCCAATTCAATTTTTTCTCAGCTCCATCGTTCTTTGCATGCCGAGGAGAATTCTCTCACCGAAAATGCTGTCAGTCGCTGTCAAAGCATGCTGTCAGTTATTTTCTCAGCTGCATTCTCGGTGTATGTAGAAACGCTCTCAAATCGGTCGCTCCGGTGTATTTGATCCATTAAGTTATTTAAAAATACGTATTTTGCATGTTGTTTAACTTAGTATGTATTATTTTAAATAGTTAATCTATTTTAATCACCAAACATATTTTATGTTTAAAAAAATATAAAACCAAATTGCATTGTACAGGTTTGAATTAAAAAATTTAAATAAGGAATTTGAATCATTTTTTCATGTAATTTAACTTTAAAATAGTGAATTTTCTTACATATCAGTTGAACTACTCGCAAAAAAGTATTGTTTTACAACTAGAAAGAAATAAAATACAAAGTAGGACGCATTCATTCTGTACTTTGCCCGATTCATACTTCACAAGGCTCCAATAGAAATGACAGTGCCCAATTGAGGGTTGACGTCGCCCGAAAAAGTATTTACGACGACCAATAACGCTTTGACGACGACCGATTGGCTAAGTTAACCCTGTATTGGACGAAATTTATATGGGATTTGATAGATAACGTTGAACGTGCGATTCGTCGGCCCACGTTATCTGTCATGTTCCATGTAAAAAAATTGACAAATCGTCCGATAAAATCGCATGCAAAAAAGCGTTGCCACGGCCCGCGGATCCTGAGATACGCGGCTTTTAAATTATGACAGTTTATGTGCCAAATAATTTACAATTTTCTTCAAGAATTATCAAACTAAAAAATGTAAGCTTTTTTGCTAAAATTTTTAAATTGCTGTCAAGCCGCGAATATCAACGAATCGCATGAAATACAGTCTTTCCTAGAGTTACGCGATATTTACGCAAGATATGCGAATTTTTAGTTTTGACAGTTCAGATGGCAAATTAGTACAATTTTCTTTATATATTTATTTATAATTTTCTTTATAAACTTAGTATGTATTATTTTAAATAGTTAATCTATTTTAATCACCAAACATATTTTATGTTTAAAAAAATATAAAACCAAATTGCATTGTACAGGTTTGAATTAAAAAATTTAAATAAGGAATTTGAATCATTTTTTCATGTAATTTAACTTTAAAATAGTGAATTTTCTTACATATCAGTTGAACTACTCGCAAAAAAGTATTGTTTTACAACTAGAAAGAAATAAAATACAAAGTAGGACGCATTCATTCTGTACTTTGCCCGATTCATACTTCACAAGGCTCCAATAGAAATGACAGTGCCCAATTGAGGGTTGACGTCGCCCGAAAAAGTATTTACGACGACCAATAACGCTTTGACGACGACCGATTGGCTAAGTTAACCCTGTAATGGACGAAATTTATATGGGATTTGATAGATAACGTTGAACGTGCGATTCGTCGGCCCACGTTATCTGTCATGTTCCATGTAAAAAAATTGACGAATCGTCCGATAAAATCGCATGCAAAAAAGCGTTGCCACGGCCCGCGGATCCTGAGATACGCGGCTTTTAAATTATGACAGTTTATGTGCCAAATAATTTACAATTTTCTTCAAGAATTATCAAACTAAAAAATGTAAGCTTTTTTGCTAAAATTTTTAAATTGCTGTCAAGCCGCGAATATCAACGAATCGCATGAAATACAGTCTTTCCTAGAGTTACGCGATATTTACGCAAGATATGCGAATTTTTAGTTTTGACAGTTCAGATGGCAAATTAGTACAATTTTCTTTATAAATTGTAAAATGAAAAATAATTTGCAATTTTTTCAAAGTTTTAAATCACTAAAACATAAATAGCCCATTTTTCTACACCAATTGCATTAAGTACGTAATCAATTGAAAAATAAGCTAAATTCAATCAAAAATCATTATTAATCAAGTATCTTTTGGCTGTAAAATGTGATATTAGACATGCGCGAAAATCCGAGTTACGCGAATATCTCTGGAACGCATTATTAGCGTAACTCGGGGTAAGACTGTACATAATTATCTATATAAAAATACAATATTTATATTTATTCACCATATATTGGGTAAAAAGATGAAATTCAACAATGGCCCGTGCCTGTGCTCCATCGGATGCGATTTTATCGGAAGGCCTGTCAAAATTTTACATGGAATTTGACAGATAACGTCAGACGTGCGATTTCGTCGTACGACGGAATCAAAAATTTTTGATTTCGTCGGACGCCGCATCCGATTTTATCTGTCGTCCGAAATCGCACGTCCAACGTTATCTGTCAAATTCCATGTAAAATTTTGACAGGCCTTCCGATAAAATAGCATCCGATCAAGGACCGTAAAGATATCAGGTCAAGTTATAAGCCCGTTTTGACAGCTAGGTGGAAGAAGAATCGACGAAGAAAACTGACAGTTAGTTTTCCGCGTTTGGCGAACGCTTCAAGTTCTCGAAGGAAAATTTCCATTTTAAATCACGGGCAGTGTTCTAATAAACTAAAATATTCACCCAAATTGATCTCCACCAAATATTAACCATGCAAAACGTAAACAATCCATCAATACATATACAAGCGGAAAACCATCTGTCAAAATCGGAGCCCAGGGGGGGGATCGCCAAAAGCGCTATAACTACACCTCATTATACATTCCACCTTGCATCCGATGGAGCACAGACACGGGCTTAATGCCTCCGGAAGGCCTAAACCACGTTTCTCGGGAGGAGACTTTAATCAAAAGTTTTTTTTTGTGAAATTTTTTTATCCTCAAAACTACAGCTGATTGCAAATTTTCTTCAAAGATCGGAGCAAAAAAATAAAAAATTTGTGTAAATATGCTTTACGTGATAGGTTATAGCCTCTAAATTATTTTTTTTCATACAATTCTTACTGAAGATAATAAATTTATAACTTCTTGGAAGAATTATGAAATTCAACTTGAAGGGATTATATTTTGTTGCAAAAGAGGTACCGTGTATCTCGAGGACTAAATGAAATATTTTGGATAATAGTATGCAATTTGAGAAAAATTGTTTGTTGATAACATTTATTTTGGTAGGAAAACGTGACATTTGACGTACGTGGATTTTTGTGTTTTGCGGGCGTGAAGGAAACGCATTATAGCGTATCTCGGGTACATATTGTATAACTGAAACACAAACAATTCATTCGTCCTTCCTCTGTCCACATCTCTCGTTGAAAGTCGA
This sequence comes from Anopheles gambiae, assembly GCF_943734735.2. Lineage (NCBI taxonomy): Eukaryota > Metazoa > Arthropoda > Insecta > Diptera > Culicidae > Anopheles > Anopheles gambiae. The sequence goes on along the minus strand of NC_064600.1, from coordinate 22,864,241 downwards.
ATGTTTACTTGCGGTTGGCTGATGTTTAAAAGTTTCTGGTAGTTGTTTACCTTTGTTCGAAAGTGGAACATTTCTCATACGCATGTACCCATCCTTTTGTACGTCCACTTCCAGTACTTGTGATTGCGTGAGCTAACCAGAGAGAGCAAAGGAAAGGAGAAAGAAAGGGGTATAAAGATAGAAAAAAGAGAGAAAAAGAGATAAAGTTTACGAGAAAGTAACAGTCTTCTGAGAGCTGTTCGCTTTTTGCTCTGGCCACCAAAACCACGTTGCATCGAACTTTTACGAAACGGTGGCTCTTTCATTCGTTATTAACAATCTAGAGCTACAAGTTTGACAGCATCTTAAACCATTGCGCTGATCGCGCTTTATTCATAACCGCCTCGATCTTTCGTCAAAGTACTTGTGGATTGTACTTAACTGTGAACTGTGGATTAGCCTAAATATATATATATATATATATATATATATATATATATATATATATATATATATATATATATATATATATATATATATATATATATATATATATATATATATATATATATATATATATATATATATATATATATATATATATATATATATATATATATATATATATATATATATATATATATATATATATATATATATATATATATATATATATATATATATATATATATATTTACATGTGCCCACATGTATATGTGTGTCACATATATGTGTGTTTGTGTGTGTGTCTGTGTTTGTGAGTGTGCGTATGTTAATTACACAATGTAATATATTATAATACAAGTGTGAACAGATCAATCTTCTTGGCAGTATTTTTAATCCCAGTGTAAAAACTCTGTTTCCCCTTTTCGACTAAACGGAAGTGAATTCTTACGAAGTTATGTTTTTCTGGTGATATAGGCTAAAAGCGTGTGTTTATGTTATACAAATTTTCTTCCGAAAAGTGTTTGTTCGTTGAATAGTGTGAAAAACGTTACGTCGTGTGGTAACAAAGTGTCGTTTCTTCCAATCCGAAAATCTACTGGCAGTTTGTAAACTTTTTGCATTCCGTCTATGTACGGGTAATGAAAAAGCTCCTCGCGTGATCAGGTTTTCGTCTAGCAATCAACTCACAGCCTCAATCAAGTGACAACCGAACTGTGTGGTTTTAAAAGTCCATGCAATTGCTTTTTGATAAGGGGAAAATTGGCGCACTCAACCAAACCTGCACGTAGAAGCAAAAAAGCAGAAAATACAACAGCTTTACTTTTATAGTTCAAGTAAGTGCTAACTGAGTTTATGATGAACAGAGATACAGAGTTAGAAAGGAAAACATAATGAAATAAGATTGGAAAAGTAACACGTAGACAAAAATAGAAAGCGGAAAACGAATTCATTTTACATTGCAACTCATGGTGGCGTAAGAAACTTTTTTAATAACCAACCAGATTTTTGAAAAATCGTGGAAAATATATTAACATAATATTTCAATCAATGTAGAAAAAGTAAAAAAAAGTAAACATAACAAATTTTGAAGTTTTCATACCTAGTTTATGCGTTTTCACAGCCATTCGTAAATATCAAATTGCATTTCTTAAAATTTATTTTTAGCGTTACAAACCCTCCATGGGGCATTATACTTTCTTTTCTGGGCCTTTTAACACAAAAACAGTACATCAAAAGTTGCAGTCGTTTGGTATTTTTCTGTTAAATTCAGACATTGATAAAAATATTCTTACCGGACGTGTCATAACACAAAGGATTTTACAGTCGTTGTTACCTAATTTTGGCTCTAAGGCGTCAATTTTTGACAATGCGCATACAATTTTGCCTATAAAACATCAATTTTTGACTCTAACGCACCTATTTTTGTTAGAAAGTCATCAATTTTTGACTCCTGTAGAAATCATGACAATTGTACAAGGTATTTAAGGAGGAGCAATTGAACAAATGTTATTTTACATCACAAAAACAATACAAAAGTTGTGTAAATTAATTTTTTTGAGAAAAATTAATGAAATTTTATAAATTTTAAAGTCATTGTTTACAGCTGAAAATACATGCCAATTTTTTTCACTTCATTAAAACTTCCAAAATTGACAAACAAATTCTATAGATTAAATTATTCATCACTTAACTTAATTTCAATCATATCAGAACACACAGCTTAAGAAATTACTTAAAATTTTGTAGATAAATCGATTGACTCACAGTCCAAAATTGATGCTTTAGAGACAAAATTTAATGCGCATTGTCAAAAATTGATCCCTTTGAGACAAAAATTGTAACATGGTGTCAAAAATTGATGCCTTCGAGAAAAAAATAGGTGAGTTAGATTCAAATTTTAGCGGCAACGACTGTATTGTCAGTTTTCACACGTTTCTCGCAATTTATTGATTTTCTTAGCTTTATCACAATTTACAAAAATTTAAGCAATCAAGAATTGTGTATCATTAGAGGTTTTATTATGCATTTAAAATGCATGCAAATCATGCAGTATACTTTGACAGACAAATCCTCTGAATAGCAAATTGGAAATGTGCATGTTGAATTCCGATTTCCAAAGGTGCAAGTGCTTCCCTCCGTCTAACACTGCTTTTAGACGACCAACTTTTGTACCGCGATAAATTTTCTGTGAGCTCTTTGTGCTAATAAAACTTCTCGGTTTTAGAACAAAATCAAGGGAAACCGCGATTGTCGCGGGTTTGTGAGATTTTCACAGAAACGTAGCGCTCGTGCTATAACGTAGACGGTTTGACAGATGAAAAGGGTCGCCAAAAATTGTCGCGAAAGATTTTTTGGGTCATCTAGAAGCAGTGTAATAAGTCTATGATTATCCGGCTGATTGTTGGGTAGTCTAGAAGTACATTCATCCATTTTTACACGTGAATTGAATA